>NC_069504.1:961951928-962144428 GCF_027579735.1 Bombina bombina
TGAAGTCATCATCCAGGCGGCGCTGAAGAAGTCTTCGATCCGGCCGATGTCATCTTCAAAGAGGCGCTGAAGAGGTCTTCTATCCGGGCGATGTCATCTTCCAAGCCGGGTCTTGAATCTTCCTTCCGCCGACGCGGAACCACCTTCTTCACCGACGGACTACGACGAATGACGGCTCCTTTAAGGGACGTCATCCAAGATGGCGTCCCCTCAATTCCGATTGGCTGATAGGATTCTATCAGCCAATCGGAATTAAGGTAGGAAAATCTGATTGGCTGATGGAATCAGCCAATCAGATTCAAGTTCAATCCGATTGGCTGATCCAATCAGCCAATCAGATTGAGCTCGCATTCTATTGGCTGATCGGAACAGCCAATAGAATGCGAGCTCAATCTGATTGGCTGATTCCATCAGCCAATCAGATTTTTCCTACCTTAATTCCGATTGGCTGATAGAATCCTATCAGCCAATCGGAATTGAGGGGACGCCATCTTGGATGACGTCCCTTAAAGGAGCCGTCATTCGTCGTAGTCCGTCGGTGAAGAAGGTGGTTCCGCGTCGGCTGAAGGAAGATTCAAGACCCGGCTTGGAAGATGACTTTGCCCGGATAGAAGACCTCTTCAGCGCCTCTTTGAAGATGACATCGGCCGGATCGAAGACTTCTTCAGCGCCGCCTGGATGATGACTTCATCGGATGGAAGATTTCTTCAGCGCCGCTTGGAGGATTAACTTCTTCCGCTCCGGATGTCCTCTTCAAGGTAGGATGATCTTCAGGGGATTAGTGTTAGGTTTTTGTAAGGGGGGTTTGGGTTAGATTAAGGGTATGTGGGTGGTGGGTTTTAATGTTGGGGGGGGTTGTATTTTTCTTTTACAGGCAAAAGAGCTGAACTTTTTGGGGCATGCCCCCACAAATGGCCCTTTTAAGGGCTGGTAAGGTAAAAGAGCTTTGAAATTTATTTAATTTAGAATAGGGTAGGGATTTTTTTATTTTGGGGGGGTTTGTTATTTTATTAGGGGGCTTAGATTAGGTGTAAGTAGCTTAAAATTGTTGTAATATTTTTAACATGTTTGTAACTTAATTTTTTATTTTTTGTAACTTAGCTTTTTTATTTTTTGTACTTTAGTTAGTTTATGTAATTGTATTTAATTGTAGTTATTTGTAGGTAGTTTATTTAGTTAATTTAATGATAGTGTAGTATTAGGTTTAATTGTAACTTAGGTTAGGATTTATTTTACAGGTCATTTTGTATTTCTTTTAGCTAGGTAGTTATTAAATAGTTAATAACTATTTAATAACTATTCTAACTAGCTAAAATAAATACAAAGTTACCTGTAAAATAAATATAAATCCTAAGATAGCTATAATATACCAGGTACGCTGGGCCGTAAAAGTGCCGAGCGTACCTGCTAGTTTTTTGATAACTAGCAAAAGTAGTGAGATTGTGCCGCACTTGTGTGCGGAACATCTGGAGTGACGTAAGAATCGATCTGTGTCGGACTGAGTCCGGCGGATCGAAGTTTACGTCACAAAATTCTACTTTTGCCGGTCTCGAGCCTTTGATAACTAAGGCGAATCAGCCTCGCCACAAATACGCTGCGGAATTCCAGCGTATTTGAGGTTGACGGCTTGATAACTAGGCCCCATAGACATATATAAGTGCATTAGAGCCCGTTGCCATTAAGTAGAAGAACACATATTTAATAAAGATTTTAACTATGTACTTACTGTAAATATTTCACATTTGCTAATGCAAATATGCTATGTTGTTTGCGCAATGTTTTTTTTCTTTTTCTCTCCATTGACTTCTATGGGGAATGCGAAAATTGGATGGTGTTTGCGCGATCTCGGGTGCTAGTTTTTTTTTTTTTCACTTTTTTTTCTCCATTGATTTCTAAGGGGGAATACATGCATGTGTTTAATGCTAGCACAAAATAAAAAAAAAATTGAACTTGTAATACGAAAGCAACCCGACTAGCGCACAAAAGCGCAGTTCTAGTGGAGTTTTCGCAATCATGAAAAAAATACTGCTCCATTTAATATAGCCCTTAGTCTTTTATATTTTTTAAAAAAAAAATGAAGTATGAAGATGTTTTGGGGTAGTGGGCTCTGGTTTTCCTTAAGTAAATGGATTATTTGTATAGAGCCAAACCCTACATTTGAATTTTGGGGAGATAATAATTAGATTATTGGAAGTAAATACCTGGCAGATAACAAATACTTTTAAGCTAAATCTTTTTGGTGTCAATAATACTTTCATCTAGTTCATTTACAGACTTCATAACAGTGAGATGATATATATCCCTTCTAGAAAAATATAGTAGGTGGCGCAATTCTGCTGTTCCTAAAAGGTATAAGGACTCCCAATGTGTATTTAAAATTAAATATATTTCTCACATAAAAACATAACTCTCCAATGAAGTTCAAAACGATATTTATTCAAAATATTTTTTTCATACGTTTTTATACAGTTAAAAATAAAATAGTCTAGCTGGACAATGATAAATATAAAATACCTTAAATTCTAAAATGTATATAAAACACTAGTGTTTGACTATATTAAAACCAATTATTACCTAATATCTGCTGATTATTTTCTTATTTCCTAGCAGTGACTGTCTATGCACACTGCTCAGTAGTTAGCCTATACAATGTATCTATGCATTCACTCTTTGTATCGTTCAATATACAATGTATCTATTCACTCTACGTATTGTTAGACATACAATGTATCTATGTATGTAGTTTCTCTACACAATACTTATTATGCAATGTTTCTATTAATCAAGTTAAAAAATAGTGCCCACAAAAAAATGTCCTGATATATTGGTCTTATTTATAGAGCTTATGGGCTAAGGGCATATGTCTGTTTTAGCAGATTCCAATGTATTCCACTGAACAGACAGTGCTTATATTCGTTATTGGTTATTTCCAGATCTAAATTTCTTATGAATAAGTCAAGGTACCTTATAGCGGATTTATAATTACCGCTGTCCTCAATGTCGATTCCAAAAGTCCCAAAAAAACAGTGCACTGTTTATCTGCGTGTATCATCCACTTGATTAATAGAAACATTGCATAATTAGTATTGTGTAGAGAAACTACATACATAGATACATTGTATGTCAAACGATACGTAGAGTGAATAGATACATTGTATATTGAGTCATACGAAGAGTGAATGCATAGATACATTGTATAGGCTAACTACTGAGCAGTGTGCATAGACAGTCACTGCTAGGAAATAAGAAAATAAGCAGCAGATATTAGGTAATAATTGGTTTTAATATAGTCAAACACCGGTGTTTTATATACATTTAGAATTTAAGGTATTTTACATTTATCAGTGTCCAGCTAAGCTATTTTATTTTTAACCGTATAAAAACGTATGAAAAAAATATTTTAAATAAATATAATTTTGAACTTCATTGAAGATTTATGTTTTTATGTGAGAAATATATTTCATTTTAAATACACATTGTGAGTCCTTATTCCCTTTAGGAACAGCAGAATTGCGCCACCTACTATACGCTTCTAATTTTTTTTGGGGAAAAATTGTTTTTAAGGTGTGCCAGTTTCCTACAACATATATCTGATTTGTACAGTTGAAAGTTTTGTATTGTTTGTTTGAAATATATCCCTTCTACACTGCAAGCACCTTTCCTCTCACACTCTTTGCACTTGCTAGTGGTAGCAAGTTATTTTGGAATTGGCAGCCACGGTAACAAGAATTGGAAACAAGACGATCCTTTACCATTAAAGTGATGGTCAAGTATGACTAACTACATCTTGCGATCCTAATGTAACTAGCAAAATAATGTGACTTTCATTCATCATTTCGCCATATTCATTCTAGTTTGTGCGCTATCTTATATTATTTTCCTACCTTACTAATATCCATCCTCCTCCCGTCGATTGTCCCCCATTGTTTTTTCTGCCCTCACGTGTTTTTATTATCCAATTACAGTACAGGCCACTCGGGGAATCAGCTCTAAGTAAAAACACCCTTATTCAATTCTGCGCATGCCCTAGCTCCGTAATCGCATCCTAATCTCTGTCTCACCACGGTTACGGAGCTAGGGCATGCGCAGAATTGAATAAGGGTGTTTTTACTTAGAGCTGATTCCCCGAGTGGCCTGTACTGTAATTGGATAATAAAAACACGTGACAGCAGAAAAAACAATGGCGGACAATCGACGGGAGGAGGATGGATATTAGTAAGGTAGGAAAATAATATAAGATAGCGCACAAACTAGAATGAATATGGCGAAATGATGAATGAAAGTCACATTATTTTGCTAGTTACATTAGGATCGCAAGATGTAGTTAGTCATACTTGACCATCACTTTAATTTTGTTTTCAATTCTGAGATAAAACAGAGAGGAGTTTCTGTATATATTCATATTCATATTATTATTATTGGTTATTTGTAGAGCACCAACAGATTCCGCAGCGCTATAAACATAAGCGGTATACAAGGTAATTTATAGGGATAAATGGGTAGAGGGCCCTGCCGAGAGTTGCACTGTTGCAGTCAGCTCTTATGAAGGTGATCTGCAAACAGTTGGACTCTTAGGCTTACATGCTAAGGGGGTTCATGGCGTATAGTAATGGAGGAGAAGAACTGGTATTAGGAAAGGTTAGTGTAGGTTGTATGCATCCCTGAACAGTAGAGTCTGTTGCATCCCTGAACATAGTATTGTTGGAGTCTATGTATATTTAGGTGTATACAATAATCAGTAAGGGAGCTCGATTGATAAATAGATATGTAGAAATGTCCCTCCCAATCTTGACATCTTGGATGCTTGCTGCAAAAATTACTGGCAGCTCTAAAGCAGTGCAAAGTTTTATGTTGCACCTCCCTTGTGCTTGTTGGACTTCAGAGAATGATGAAAATGATTTCTCTCTGCTGGTTTCCCTTTGACTATTCATGCTTAGCCATGCCCCACACAAATTAGATGTGCCCCTTAATGTACAATCTTCATACACAGAGTGCTCAACTCTATGAATAGCACACCTAGCACCATCCATATGTCAAAATAACTTTTTATTCCACCTATGGAACATCTGCAACTCCATCAAACATCTGCTACTCCATCCATAGATCTCCCTGATTCAGTTCACAGGTTAGTAACGCTTGGCATGAAGCTTTGCTAGGTAATTGGTTCCCCCTAAAGAGCTACCACTGAGGAAATATAGCAGACCGAACACTACGTAGCTGCTCGCTATCTCTTTCTGTGTGTTCAATAGGAGACATTTTGCAGAGAACTTGACATGATTAGGGACATATCACGGATAGTTTGTACTAAATACATAAATGAATCAGCTAGGTTGTAATAGACAATAAGTGACAAGGGAAACCGAAAATACCTTTAGAGCTTACAGAAATAAGCCGTAAAGTGTCTTAAAGACATAGTAGTAGTTGATGTCTACTCTGAAAATTGGGATCACATATTCCAATAAAACAAAAAGGTTTCCTTGACATGTCCTGTCATTGCAGTAACATGCAAAAAAATTCACCTTACAACCCTTTTAATTGCAAATGTCACTTTTCAATTGATTAACAATTCATGTGAGGTATATCAATAATTGGGAGAGAGCAGAAGTCTTAGGGCAGCAGGTCTCCCAGTGCCTATGGCAGCACAAAGATCCCCCACCTCCAACAATTTTAGCTGATATATTTTTTATATATTAAGATCCATGGAGGGATCACAACCAGTGATAGTCTATTCCAGAATGTTTATTGTTTAAATAGATAGATAGGGACATATGTATCAAGCTCCGAATGGAGCTTGATGCCCCGTGTTTCTGGCGAGTCATCAGACTCGCCAGAAACAGCAGTTATGAAGCAGCGGTCACAAAGACCACTGCTCCATAACCTGTCCGCCTGCTCTGAGCAGGCGGACAAACATCGCTGGAAATCAACCCGATCGAGTACGATCGGGTTGATTGACACCCCCCTGCTGGCGGCCCATTGGCCGCAAGTCTGCAGGGGGCGGTGTTGCACCAGCAGCTCACAAGATGCAATGCTGAATATGGCAAGCGTATTGCTCGCCGTATTCAGCGAGGTCTGGCGGACCTGATCCACAGTGTCAGATTAGGTCCACCAGACCTTGATAACTATGGGCCCTGATCTCTGTATTACCCATTTCCACATTTTGCATAAACAACACTGTTATATTAATACAATTTTTACATCTGTCATTACCTTGTATCTAAGCCGCTGCAGACTGACCCCCTTATGTTCTTTTGACAGACTTGCATTTTAGCCAAACATTGCTGGCTCATAAGTAACTCCACATGAGTGAGCACAATGTTATCTATGTGGCACACATGTACTAGCGCTTTCTAGCTGTGAAAAACTGTCAAAATGCATTGAGATAAAAGGCAGCCTTCAAGGGCATAGACATTAGCATATAAGCCTACATAGGTTAAGCTTTAAACAAAAAATACCAAGAGAGCAAAGCAAATTTGAAAAATAAAAGTAAATTGGAAAGTTGTTTAAAATTGCATGCCCTGTCTGAATCATGGAAGTTTAATTTTGACCAAGTACATTCTCTTCTGTTGAGAATGGACCTCTGCCTTTTTTTGAAATTTGATATTTTGAAATTGCTTCAAAGGCATAAGATATGTGAAAAAAGAGCAGAGCTCTACAGTAGTAAAAGCCTTATCACATGTACACAGAGATGTGATTTATTAAAGGACATGTGCAGGGGCCGATTTATCAAGCTCAGTATGGAGCTTGATGCCCCTTGTTTCCGGTGATCCTTCAGGCTTGCCGGAAACAGAAGTTATGAAGCAGCGGTCTAACTGCTGCTCCATAACTTGTCCACCTGCTCTGAGGCAGCGGACAGAAATCAACGCGATCGAATACGATTGGGTTGATTGTCACCCCCTGCTAGCGGCCGCAAATCTGCAAAGGGCAGCATTGCACCATCAGTCGACAAGAACTGCTGGTGCAATGATAAATGCCGACAGCGTATGCTGTTGGCATTTATCGACGTGCAGCGGACATGATACGCTACATCGTATCATGTCCGCTCGCACTATAATAAATATACCCCATACACTGTATTACTGGTGCAAAAATTACACTAAAGATTGGCCAATTTATGGCTAATGGTGAAAAAAAAATTGATGATTGAAAGTTAATCTTGCAGTAAAAAAAAAAACAATAAAAAAAAAACACAATCTTGCAGTTTACAAAGTTGTCATATTTTTGTTTAGATCTGGAAAAAAAACTATAATTTATGCACAATTCACTTGAGCCCATTAATGGATTTCATATAATTTTATGCGGTAATTTAATAGGCTCAAATGTTTGGCAGCCTATGTCAGTTGTAAAGGTATAAAATGTCCTTTACAACTATTATTTAATAATCTACTACATATTTAAAACATCTAAAACATAAATATATTTATAAAGTCATGCGGGTAATTAAGAACTATGTTGACTCTTAGGGGCATATTTAACAATGTGCGAGCGGACATGATATGAAGTAGCGGATCATGTCCACTGCACATCGCTGCACATACACTGTCGGCATTTATCATTGCACCAGCAGTTCTTGTGAACTTCTGGTGCAATACTGCCCCTGCAGATTCACGACCAATCGTTTGCTAGCATGGGTGTCAATCAACCCAATCGTATTCGATCGGGTTGATCAGGTTAATTTCTGTCTGCCGCCTCAGAGCAGGCGGAGAAGTTATGGAGCAGACTTATAACGTAGCTTGATAAATATGCCCCTTATATTTTACATATATAAGGTACCTACAATTATTAGTATTTAATATGCATGGACATTTCATATATATTAAGGTAACAATTCTTAAAAAATATTTAAATTAATGTATTGTTTAGAACCTGAAGAAAAATTATTTAAAAAAAATCAGAATCTGACATAAATTAAGGAGTTTAATACATATCTAAAAATATATATGTGTCTATTGCAGGGTCAGCTGAGCTAAGTACAGATGATGATTGAAGCACAGAACCAGTCTATTACCAATACTTTTTAGAGTTGCTAAGCAATATACCTGTACTTTTAGGCACTAGTTTTCTTAAAAAAATTGGCAAGTTGATGGAAATTAAATAGAAATAAAAATGTCTCTAATGGTGATGGGAGAAACCAGATATAAAGTTTTTTTTAACTTTGAAAAGCATTATTGGGCTAAAAGAGGCTGCTCCCAGGTGGTAAATCATCTTAGAACAAGCTATTGGGATGTTGTTTGTTCCTGAGAGAGCACTTCTCTTTCTCTATGTAAAAAAAAAAGAAGATGATGTCACTTTGTAACTCAAATGAGGAGTTAAACACAAAGATAATGTCAGTGCCCTGCTCGGGAGCCACAACATATTTCAAATTTGGAGGCAATCAAGAGTGGAATACACAGAAAGCCACCAATCATTGTACATGTTTTGCTCACAATCTTAACAGCTGCTACTGAACTTCAGAAAAGTTAGAAGAGAGCATTAATAAGCAATAAATAGTTGTCTAAAATATTTGCACTAAAATATCTATACTAAAATATTAGTAAATATAGGTTAAACAAAAAAGTAAATACCAATGAAATACCCTATTTTTTAAGTTTAATATATTTAAAGATTTAATGCATTTAAAATATGTTACAATTTCAACAAATACCTTCATTGTCAATTCAACCCATATGCTATTTATGGGTTATAGTGAAAACAAAAGTGGGCTATTTTATATCTAGCTCTGTTTAACTTACAGGCTGTGGAACCAGCACCCTTCATGACCTTCCTTGTCAGGTTTAACTGCAGGTAGGTAGCATGGCCACCATCAGGGGATGACATGGGTAACTTTAGTCAGGGGCCTAGTGGTCTCAGTGGGCCTGATGGGCCCTGACCACCAGCTGCTGCAGCACTGACTGCCCCAGAAGAGTGCACTCTGTTTTTGTGATTGGGGAACTTGGTGGGAAGGTGAGTAGGGGATTGGAACCCGAAGCTAGCAGGAGGCAAAGAGTCTGCAGGGGTTGCAGGCCTTGCCGGGTCATGACCGTCAGACTGCCTGTGTGACTATCACTCTTCCTGTTCCCTCTGCCTGTGCGGTCCCTACTCACCCTCTCACTGACCGACTAAACAGGAAGAATGCACTTTTTTTTTGCAACCTCCTCTTTTAGGCCACCAAGGTGAGTAGAGACTGTGTAGGCAGAAGGAACAGGATGGAAGCTGCACTCTTCTCTGCTGGAGTCTGGGGGTTGCATACTAGCTCCAGGCCGGGCCCTGACTGGTGCCTCAGTGAGACCTGAAGTAGAGACAGAGACTGGAAAGTGTCTGCACATGGGGTTTAACCCCTTGAGTGCTAACGACGGCTCAGAGCCGTCGCTAGCACTCAACTAACTTTTTGGTAATCTGGGGGCTCCCACCCGCTCCTACCCCGGTGATCAGGCCTGCATAGTTACAGGCATCGCCGGGGCTTCCCATTACATGTGGTGACATCATGCGTAATGATGTGATGACGTCACCGCGCAACTTTATTTAAAATTGACAATACAAAGTATAGGGAAAGGGGGCATGCTGCTTAGAAACCTGTATCTCAGGGATCTGAGCAGCTACAGACCCCCAAGACCCACCATTGGAAAGGTAATCGCGTAACCTTTCCAATGGTATGAGTCTTGGGGATCTGGGTGGGGGGAAAAAAGTCAAAACATTTTTTTTGTTAAAAATAGTAAAAATCAGAAAAATATTAAATCCAGCTTAGCACTCAAAGGGTTAATGGGTCCTAACTCAACCACACATTTCACCCTGTGCTGCTGCACCGTCATTTCAGTGTCAGAGAGGGTGAGTAGGAGCCGGGGGGACAATGTTATCACTAGGCAGCAGGTATTTGTTCACTCTGAACCGAATAAAGCATATAGCGAGTATTTCTGTGTTTGTGTACTACCTTTATAACAACAATTTGACTACATTCAAGAAGAGGGTAGACATTTTAATCACTTAGCCAAAAACTGCAAAGGTCAAAAGGTGGGTGGGGCCAAACCTATGGTTTAGTAAGGGGCCCCAAAATTTCTATTGGTGGTTACCATGAATGAGACCATGATGAAGACAGAGTGCTTGACCCCACATAAGGTAGATGAGTCAATTAACTCCTGTTTATGTTGAAGGGGAATGATGAAATTTCTGGGGCATATTTATCTGTGTACAATGAAGACATTATGGTTAATTATGGTAGGCAGATTTGTATACTATCTATTACAACCCAATGTCCTTTCTCATGTATCATTATTGTTACATGAGAACTGAGAGAAAAGTGTAAGGGTCAACATTTTCCCCAAATACTAGGAGATCAATTTGTTATTATTTAATCAGAAGCAGCCATGCCATGCACATTACATAAATATGCAACTCATAAAATCACATCCAGGAAACTTGTACATCCACCATTTTTAAATATAGTTGTTTTTCACAGTACAAATTCTTACCCTTTTAACACTTGGAATATTTTCTGTAACTTTTATACTTTCTATAACTATTAATAATTGGTAAAGTCTGATTAATTTCTTGACCTCCCTAGATTTCTATTGAGTCAATATGTTTTGCCCCTCGGGAAAGTCTCCCTAAGAGGGATGGGGGAAACCAGATGTGTACTCCTTACCCAGTGTGCTTAAAGGGATATGGCTGCACCTTCACTGTTGAGGCACAAAGTAGGCCGAAACGATCGTCTGGAGTTGCCATTTCCCTTGTTCAGAGGAGAATTGCCTGGTATTTCGGAGCTGGACTGACATACGCCTAGATTACAAGTTTTGAGCGCTATAGGGAAATTAACGAACGCAACAAAGGTGGCGTTATTCAATCCCCTATAGCGCATTCATTACAAGTTTTAAAAAACCCGGCTTATGTGGGAGATATGATGCTTTTAAGCTCCATACCGCACCAAAAACAAGCGCTGTTTTGATGTACTTGTGCACGCTTCCCCCATAGACATCAATGGGGAGAGCAGGTCAGAAAAAAGTCTAACACCTTTGATCACGGAAAAAAAAGCTCTGTAACACAGCCCCATTGATGTATATGGGGAAAAAGAAAATAACGTTTAAACCTAACACCCTAACATAGACCCCATGTCTAAACACCCCTAATCTGCTGCCCCCGACATTGCCGATGCCTGCCTACAGTTATTAACCCCTAATCTGCCACTCCTGATATCTCCGTTACTTAAATAAAGGTATTAACCCCTAATCTGCCGCTCCCGATATTGCCGCCACTATACTAAAGTTATTAACCCCTATTCTGCCGCACCCCAACATCGCCGCCACTATATTAAAGTTATTAACCCCTATTCCGATGCTCCCCGACATAACCGCAACTAAATAAAGTTATTAATCCCCTAAACCTCTGGCCTCCCACATCACTACCACTAAATAAACCTATTAACCCCTAAACCGCCAGCCCCCCATATCCCAATAACTTAAATTAAATTATTAACCCCTACACCTACCCCTAAACCTAACCCTACCCCTAAACCTAACCCTAAACCTAACCCTAACATAAACCTAACCCTAACACCCTCTAACTTTAACAAAATTTAAATAGAGCTAAATTATACTTACAATTATTAACTAAATAATTCCTATTTAAAACTAAATACATACTTATCTGTAAAATAAAACCTAAGCTAGCTACAATATAATAGTTATATTGTACAGTAAGTTTGTATTTATTTTAACTAGGTAGACTAGTTAGTAAATAGTTATTAACTATTTAATAACTACCTAGTTAAAATAAATACAAACTTACATGTGAAATAAAACCTAAGCTACCTTACACTAAAACCAAAAAATAAAAAAACCTACCATTATAAAAATAAAAAAACCTACCATTAAAAAAAAAACCAACAAAATTATCCAAAAAAATAAAAAATATTGCTATTCTAATACCCTTTAAAAAAAAAAAAAAACTCAAAATAAAAAAGCCTAATCTAGAATAAACTACCAAGGGCCCTTAAAAGGGCCTTTTGGGGGCCCTTAAAAGGGCCTGTTGTAGGGCATTGCCCTAAATTAAAGGGACACTGAAACCAAAATTTATCTTTTGTGATTTAGATAGAGCATGCAATTTTAAGCAACTTTCTAATTTACTCCTATTATCAAATGTTCTTCATTCTCTTGGTATCTTTTTTTGAAATGCAAGAATGTAAGTTTAGATGCCGGCCCATTTTTGGTGAACAACCTGGGTTGTTCTTGCTGATTGGGGGATAAATTCATTCACCAATAGAAAAGTGCTGTCCATAGCCTGAACCAAAAAAAGCTTAGATGGCTTCTTTTTCAAATAAAGATAGCAAGAGAATGAAGAAAAATTGATAATAGGAGTAAATTAGAAAGTTGCTTAAAATGGCATGCTCTATCTGAATCACAAAAGAAAAAATTTGGGTTCAGTGTCTCTTTAAACAGCTCTTTTGCTACAAAAAACCAACAAACACCCCCTAACAGTATACAAACCTGCACCCCAAAAACTACCAAGGGCCCTTAAAAGGGCCTTTTCTAGGGCATTGCCCTAAGTTAAACAGTTCTATTGCTACTACAAAAAACAAAACACCCCCTAACAAAATAAATTACACAAAGTAAACAAATTATCAAAAATAATAAAAATTATTCCTATTCTAATACCCATTAAAAAAACACCCCAAAATAAAAAACCTAATCTAGAATAAACTACCAATGGCCCTTAAAGGGCCTTTTGTAGGGCATTACCCTAAAGATATCAGCTCTTTTTCTGAAAAAAAATTCAAATACCAACTAACATTACAAACCCCCACCACCCCAAACCCACAAAATAAAAAAAAAATATCTAAAAAACCTAAGCTACCCATTGCCCTGAAAAGGGCATTTGGATGGGCATTGCCCTTAAAAAGGGCATTTAGCTCTTTTGATGCCCAAACCCTAATCTAAAAGTAAAACCTACCCAAAAAAACCTTAAAAGAAACCTAACACTAACCCCTGATGATCCACTTACAGTTTTTGAAGTCCCGCTTGAACGATCTTCATCCCAGCGGAGAAGTTCTCATCCAGACGGCGATAAGTCTTCATCCAGACTGCCTTTTCAATCATTATCCCGGCGGCGAAGTCCTCATCCAAGCGGCGAGAAGTCTTCATCCAGGCGGCCTCTTCAATCTTCATCCAGGCGGCATAGTCTATATTGATCCCGGCAGCACGGAGTGGGTCCATCCTGAAGACATCCGGCGCAGAGCATCCTCTTCATACGGTCGCTGCCGTACAATGAATCTTCAATGCAAGGTACGCGATTCAAGATGGCGTCCCTTGTATTCCTATTGGCTGAAAAATTTCAGTCAGCCAATAGAATGAGAGCTGCTAAAATCCTATTGGCTGTTCAAATCAGTCAATAGGATTTAAGCAGCTCTCATTCTATTGGCTGATGAATCTTTGTATTTTTTTACAGGCAAAAGAGCTAATATCTTTGGGGCAATGCCCCACAAAAGGCCCTTTTAAGGGCCATTGGTTGTTTATTGTAGGCTAGGTTTTTTATTTTTGGTGGGCTTTTTTATTTTGATAAGGCTATTAGATTAGGTGTAATTCTTTTTTATTTTTTAAAATTTTGTTTGTTGTTTTCCGTAATTTAGTGTTTGTTATTTTTTTGTAATTTAGTCTTTTTTTAGTTAGTTTAATTTTAGTTTAACAATTATATTAGTTTAATTGTTAGTTTAAATTAAATTAAATTGTAATTTTAATACAAAGTTAGGGGGGCGTTAGGTTTAGGGGTTACTAGTTTAAATGAGTTTATTGCGATGTGGGGGGCTTTTGGTTTAGGGGTTAATAGTTTAATTTATTATATTTCGTTATGGTTGGGCTTTTGGTTTAGGGATTAATAGGTTTATTATAGTGGCGGCGGTGTAGGGTTTAATAACTTTAGTATGGGGGGGGCGATGTGGGCGGACGGCAGATTAGGGGTTAATAATAATTAAATAGTGTTTGCGATGCAGGAGGGCAGTGGTTTAGGGGTTAATAGGTAGTTTATGGGTGTTAGTGCACTTTTTAAGACATTAGTTATGAGTTTTATGTTACAGCTTTGTATCGTAAAACTCCTAACTACTGACTTTAGATGGATCTTGTTGTTTTAGAGTGTAACGCTCGCTTTTTAGCCTCAGTGCAAAACTCATAATACCAGCGCTATGGGAATCCCATTAAAAAACGTCATTTTTACGAGTGCGGTACTGATGTTGCATTACAGGCTAAAAGGCTTGCGGTACATCTCGTAATCTTGCTGCTTATTAGGTGAGATCAAACTGATATACTTCAAGAAAGTTTGTTTTCCTCTGTGAAAAGCCCAATTAGGCTAAAAGAAGCTACTTCCAGGTGGTAACCGGGCCATAGAATGAGCCACTGTGCTTTTGTTCATTCCTGGCAGAATGCTTCCTTTTCTGTTTATATTATTATGTTCTGATAACCTGAAAAGATATAAATATATACACACACACACACACACATATATATATATATATATACACACACACACACACACATATATATATAAATATATACACACACACACACACACATATATATATATATATATACACACACACATATATATATATATATATATACACACACACACACACACACACATATATATATAAATATATACACACACACACATATATATATATATATATACACACACACACTCAAACAATCACGTTAAGGCTGAAATGATGAACAACACTTAAAAAATCCCACCTGATGTGTTCATAAGGTATTGAAAAACCATCAGCTATAATGTTATACAGTTCATTGTGCTTGGATGACTTAAAGATGTTTTTCTCAATTTATTTTTCTTAAGTGCAAGAAATAAAATTCATGTTGCATTTCCACCAGATCTAGTGTGCCAGATGATTCGTATCCTAATATTTGTTGCAATGTTCTTCTCTGGTACATACATCACAAAAAAGAACACCCTCAAAATATAATCACATTTTTTTGTTTTGGTACATTCCATACACTATCCTATAGCTCTAAAATAAAAATCTAGCCTTGATCTGCCAAGACATAGCAACCTATATTTACTTCAAAGATCAGAATCTCATCTCATGTTACTCTATAAAACCGCTGCTTTTACACAGGGATGTTTTATGGGTTTTTTTTGTGTTCAAACCTGATATATTATAGATTTGTGTTCAAATCTGCGGATTTAAAACACAAATGAACTGTACCTCTAGATTAATGGCTTAAAGGGACATGAAACCCACATGTTTTTTTCTGTCATGATTCAGATAGAGCATGTGATTTTAAACAACTTTCCAATGTAATTCTATTTTCTAATTTGTTATGATCGCTTGGCATATTTTGCTGAAAATACCTAGGTAGGCTCAGGAACTGCTGATTTATTGCTGCACATATATGCCTTATGTTATTGGCTCACGCTATCATTCAGCTAGCTCCCAGTAGTATATTGAGGCTTCTTCAACTAAGTATAGCAAGAGAATGAAGCAAATAAGATAATAGAAGTCAGTTGGAAAGTTGTTTAGAATCACATGCTTTCTCTGAATCATGATAGTAGATTTTTGGATGTAATGTCCCTTTAAGAGTTATTTTACTGATGCAAATGTTGATATTAGTGTTTGGAAGAATGTGAACAACAAATTATATAGATACTTTTCATTATGGAGTGAAAGTTTGTTCAACAGGTATATTTTCATGATTCAGATAGAGGGCATGTCATTTTAAAACAACTTTCTAATTTACTTTTATCATCAAATTTGCTTTATTCTCTTGTTATTCTTAGTTGAATGCTAAACCTAGGTAGACTCATAATTTCTAAGCCCTTGAAGGCTTCCTCTAATTTGAATGCATTTGACAGTTTTTCACAGCTAGCTAGAGGGCGTTAGTTCATGTGTTTCATATAGATAACATTGTGCTTATGCCCATACAGTTATTTTTGAGTCAGCACTAATTGCCTGAAATGCAAGTCTGTCAGAAGATTTGAGATAAGGAGGCAGTCAGCAGAAGTTTAGATACAAGGTAATTACAGAGGTACAAAGTATATTTATGTAACAGTGTTGGTTATGCAAAACTGGGTAATGGCAAGTAAAGGGATTATCTTTTGGTGTTTACTGTCCCTTCAAGTTCGTTTGATAAAACCCAACAGAGCAAACCACATCAGGGCATGCCAAGTAGCACTATATGCTACTGCTTAAACTCTTAACATGCAAAAATAAAAAATACTGTTCTATCTTCATATTAGAAACTATATTGCTAATTGTACTTTGGTATAAGGCAAACCAAAACAAGATTTTAGAATATAGTAATTTATACATCAACATTTAGCAAACGTCATCACCGTACAGGGGAGTAAGTCAAGTAAAAGTCAAAGTTTGACAAATAGGCAAAAATGTCAGACAAGAGAAGGGTCAATAACAAAAGGTCAGGTATCTAAAAAAAAAAGAGAAATCAAGAATTGTAAAGCACACCCAATGAACAGAACCAAAGATGGCTGCAGTATTTGGGTAAAAAATGCTGTCTGCATTTATCGATGTGTGGCGGACATGATGCGCAACTTCGTGTCATGTCCGCTCGCATATTGTTAAATATGCCCCTAAAGCTTGCAGCGTATAAGCTCAGTTGGGTGTTTATCTCTGTGCTTAAAGTGCAGAAAATTAGCATTTGTTCTCTTTAAACCAGGGAAAGTAGTGTCGTGTTTTATTCCTTTATAGTTCCATGTATATGGCTGGCAAAATGAAATACTGCAGGGATGTGTAAACTGCTTATAAGAACATTTAGAAGAAACATTAAAAACGTAAATTAAAAATAAACGTGAAAACTTTATATATCTATATTTTAAACAATGTTGCATTTCCTTTTTTCTTTATATTTCTGCCTTTTGGTGCCTGTGAGTGCATCATCCGGCATAATCTTTCTGCTCATTGAAACATTCTGCACTATCCCTGAAAGCTGGGAAACATTATTGAAATGTATTTTTCATCGATAGCACAGGAAAAAAAGGATGCTGTTTCCCCCTCTAATGCACAAACTCTCTCCGCACCACTTGTGGCTGTAATGGTTATGTTCCTACAGAATACTCAGCACAACTAGGTAATGATAGCTCTGCTACTTTATTTTCAAATGTAGCACAGCGGGTGTCACAAATAGGTTGGAGGGGGGAAGATGAGACATAGATGGGAGGATCAATATCCTTAATACATTTTTCTTTTGCAGATACTCACCTATAATCTACAAGTGCATTGATTCCTCTCGGCCTCCCAGGGTTATGCTGAATTATATCCCACCCAATCTTCTTTTATGTAGTCCAGATGCTTTATTTAACACTGTTTTTATTTCTGCAATTTTATCACCAGTGAATTGCTGTATTGATGTACAAATGAAATATATTAACCCCTTATTTGTAAAATACGTGCAAAACACAGATCTCCATTAATAAACCAGGAATATGAATATGTATACATTTGGTGCAGATACAATTATTACTGCAATAAAGCAGATGTTAAAGGGACATTAAACACTAAGGGCTAGATTATGAGTGGAATTCAAACATTATAGGGTTTGTATGATTGTTAGCGCAGGTTAAAATGTGCAGGTATTACAAGTTGAAAGTAAACTTTCTAAAAATATGGAATAAAAAGCGCAGAGTAAAACACCAAACTCCTGATATACCTAAAAAGTCCCTAATATAGGCATGTAAAAAACAGATAAAATTATATTTAAACAGGAGCGCTGTAGCTAAAGGTGGATGTGAAACAAAATATCAAAATTAGGGCAGGTGATAAAATTACAAAAGATACGTGTTAAAACATCAATGTTAAAAAATATTGGGATAGTGACAGAAGCTTAGTGATATTCGTGCATACTGTGAATAATCAAAAAAAGGCTTTATGAAGCAAAGTAAACTGAAATAAACAGTGACAAGTGTGATTTAGCAAGGCTCTGCCTAAAAGTATTTAATACAACATATGTAGATACAGAATAAAAACAATATATACTAAAAACGGACGTCTCCGTATAAAACAAACTATGCCAATACACCGACAATGTCAAAATGTATCTCCTTATGGCCAGAGATGGGATAAAACAGTCCAGATAGAAGTTAATATGTGGATAGATGATGCAGGCTTACCCCCAAACAATTGCGGCTCTCGATAAAAGCAAAGAAGAAATTACCGCCGTAGCGGAAGTGACGTCACTTATAGGGGCGCTGGCCTGACTGAGCACTCCGATTGGTTCCTGTTATGATCGCTCTCAGGTTTCAGCTTCTTAGCTCACAGTGGCAGGTATCCGCTCTTTATGTGCTTAGATGCACGCAGGATACTGATAACGGCTGTTTTGTACTGAATGCAACTGTTTAAAGTAGATGCAAGAGTTCCATTTGTAACCTTCAATAAGGCTTATAGTATCGGTACACAAACAGGTACCAGGAGGATGCAAAATTTTTAAAGTTCCACAGATGACAAGCAGCATCAATCTGTAACAGCAACTGGTAGCTGTGAAATACTTCTTCAAATTAGAAGTTGGCAACAAACATCAACGCGTTTCTCCCTCTGCAGAGTATAGTAACACCCATAATAACTCAATCTAACAAAAGTTATTCAAAATAAATACTGCACATTAAAGTTATAAGGGCTCAAAAGACATGAGGTCTCAGGTGTAAGAAGAAATAAAAAAGGCAGGCAAAGAAAGGGCTTTAACAAAGCGATACATATATATCTGTATGTCTAAAAATGAAAATGTATGTAACTTTTTACTTTCAACTCATAACCCGATGCGGTACCGCTAAATAGCGCTCTACTTGTAATCTAGCCCTAAATACATTTTCATTATTTAGATTTATTTCAAATTTTTGCTCCATCAGCAGGAGCAGAGTTAAAGGGAGATGAAAGTCATAATTAGACTTTCATATTTAAAAAGGACTGTGGAATTGTAATAAAAAAAAGTTTACATTTACTGCTATTGTCAAAACAACTTCTTTCTCTAAGTAATATTTTTGTTAAAACTTCTTTACAGTGCAGAATACCCAAGTAGGTTTGACTGTAGTGTTTACAACAGTATATAATATTGTTACAAATGCTGTAAATGTGTTTTTTAAAATACTATTATTTTAATTGGAAGGAATATAATATTTAGAGAATGGTTATCAAAAAAATCCCAAAGCTTTAACATATTTTTAAGAGATTATTACATCAACAGATGATCTTCGAACAATATGATGTATATATACATTCAGAATAACATATTCTAAAGCTCTTTTGGAAATGGGAAATCTATATAAAATCTTTAGATTGACCATTACAACAAATGATAGTTAGAATCTTTAAAAAAAATCACAGTTTATTCAAGAAGAACAACTCAGTCAGAGGGAATTTGATATTTGAGACAAATTAGGTAGATACATGAGGATAGAAATATGAAAAGATTAATAGGGATAGGGTATTGAGTCGAGAGAGGAGGGATTTTATTAATTATATTAATGGTTAAATGTATTTTGTTTATGCATTATTTTTATTATTTTTACAAGGGGGTTATGTTTTATAAATAAAGATCAAGGGAACTTACCACCAGGTTTTATAAGGGGAATTAGGACACAGATAAGCAAATGCTGTAAATATTGCTGTCATATAGTTCTCTAACAGTGTGTATGCTCTTGTGGAAATGTTTCAGAGAAAACGTAAATTTGATAATTCAAGTAAACTGGATTTGTTTAAACTGCACACTCATGAAAGAAACATGGAAGTCAAAATTCAATTTTCATGATTCAGGCCCTGATATTGAAAATCTCTCTGCTCATGTGAAATATTCTAAAATGATCCACCACTACCGCGCGATCCCTAAAGAATTTTTCAAAAGGCAGATTTTGCTTTACCGCTCCAAGGGGTGTTCCCTGCATTTCTGTATGTGGAGAGACAAGTCCAGTGCAATATAGCGCTGCATAACATGACAGTTTTGCTGCGTTTACACTTTGTGCTTTCTATTTTAGATTACTTTCCACTTCAGATTAAATTTTATTACATCTAAACTTTGCAATTTCTATTTTCTATTTTATTTTGTATACAGCAGTGTATTTAGTATTGTGATTTTCCAAATTCTGATATACCTTTAACAAATTAGGTTTATACTCTGTATATTTATGTGTATCTTTTACAAATTAGATTGCACTTTACATGTCTTTTATTTAAATTAAAACTGAAAACTGTCAGCTTCAGTTTCCAGAGAGCGTCATTACTTTCTATCGGCCAGATAATCAAACATTCTCTAGTTTGGTGAGAGATTATAGTGCTGATTTCACAGGGGCAAAATTCATTTTAAGAAAAGGGAGGAACCTGGAAGCCCCAGAGAGATTTGAGATGCCTTCCATAGAAAGTAATAAAGCCCTCTGGGATACAAAATTTCACATGGGAGAGAGAAGGTAACTGGAGAACCCCTGGTGCTGTTATAAAGGCTCTGTTTGTACAAATTCGAAATTAAACTGAAATATTTTCACTACAATTTAAAGGAACATAAAACAAGTTGGAATAGAGACAAAATAATATAATATGTACTTTAATTACTTTACCTGCAAATGTATACTGCAGTACCTCGCCATTAACACTTTCTTTTTAGTTTCTGAATTCTAAAGCTCTAACTCCCCCCCACACATTTCCTTCTATGGCTGTATCTATGTTTATTGTTCTTTTGGTAAAATGCAAAAGTGAATAGGGATTATCTTCTGGAGCATGCCTAGAAGCTGTGAACTCAGTTGAAATACAATGCCTGTGTCTAAACACTTATAAGAGGGGTGGAGTTAGCTGCTCCAGGCAGTTTAGTTATGTAATTAAATTTGCTTATTTTTTGAAAATTATTTTAAAATACTTGCCAGCAATTTTTAAACAATTGTTTTATGCAAACTATTTTAAATTAATTAGCCCTTTTAGGATATGCACAGATCGCAATCTGTTTTATGGCACTTTAACTTGCTTTTGTCTATATTTTAGTATATGTTACTTTTCTCTTAGTTAAATAAGTGTATTGTGAATTTTGAGCAAACTTCACCTGCATACAGCTTACAAAACAAATCAGTGAGACCAGCTTGTTTAAAATGCTTAAACATTTTGCTTATTTAAAATGCTTAAACATTTTCACAAGACTTGTGAGTGAACCCTGGGAACTCTCCTGTTCAGCCCAGGGAACTGCCCGGTCCCTCCTACTTTCTGAAGCTGTCAGTTTTAGTTTGCAATGTAGGAAATTCAATATGCAATGTAATTTGTAAAAACTATATAAGTATGATCCTAATTTTTTAAAGTAACACAGAAACTTTCAAAACGTAATCAGAATTTGCTAGAGCTAAATATAAATGTATTAATATATAAATGAAAAAGTGCAAAGCTTAAATGCTTTAATACTGAAATGACCCAATCTAAAGTGTAAAGTAATCTAGATTCTAGAACACAAAGCATAAAGTGTAACTGTAACAAAACTCTAACATCACGCAGTGCTGTATTGCACTGGGCTTGTCTCTCCTTCATATATAGAAATTAGAGAGATCTCACACTGCTGGAGAGTTCAGCCATTTTTCTTTTGAATAATTAGTGAATTCAGCCCCAGACAAATCGTGAAATGTATTCTTTCTCGTGGCATCCTTTGTTGGAAAGCATATATAGACAGTGTCAGGAACAGCAGTGCACTCACTTCTGGGAACTAGATAACGATTGGTGGCTACATGCATAAGCCTTTTGTCATTGGTTTACTAGATGTAATCAGCTAGGTCCCAGCAGTGTATATCTACTATATTTTTATGCAAGGGTTAAACAAATATTTATATGGAAGCAATAGTGGAGTAATAAAATCCTCTAACACATTAGAGAGTTTTCTTTTTGCTCTTTTAAGTCGGCAAGGCCTGTGTTAAAGGGACAGTCTACACCCAATACTTATTCTTTGTTACTTATTGTTACATAGCACACAAGCATCTTAGAACAGGTTTCACATCTATAAGCTTGTAAGAAATACATGAAACTTTTAAATATTCATTGTTTGCATCTGAAAAATGCTGCCAAGCTCCGCCCACATCCTTCTTCTTGTCTAGTCAACTGAGAGTTTAGCAGTGCACTTTTAATAGCAGTTAGCTTTTTCAAATTGCACATGTACAAATCAACATGTACGAGCAGGAAAAACTATTTAAGAGTCGATTGGGATTAAAGAAATGTAACAAAATATATACTCCATAGGTGGGCGGAGCTTGGCAGCCATTTTTTACTCCTATTAAACAATGAATATTTAAAGCTTAAATGTACTTTTTACAAGCTTATAGATGTGGGACAAGTTGTAGGATGCTTCTCTAGTATGTAAACAATAAGTAATGAAAATGATGTATTGGGTCTAGAGTTTCCCTTTAAAGGTTTTAATTTTGAAGGTATAGCCCAAATGTACCTAGAACTGTACCTTAATAAAATAAATGTCTCCTTGATATGGCAGAGTCCTTCCCCTTCATGCCTGCTTTTGCTTTTTAGAGTGTAAAGAACTAGGAAGGGATGAATGCAAGAGAAGAAGACATCCACAGAAGGAAGGAAAATGATGTAAGAAATTTAAAAGGAGGTATTATCTGTTTGTATGGTGCCAAATGTTACAAGAACTTCTCAACATTGTGGTCATCATTTTAATGGTATCTTACAGAAATTAGAGTGATATGTAATTATATTATTCAGCCCTCTATCAACCGCCTCACTCTTTCCCCTTTATTGACATATTCAACTTTTAGTGCCTGTCTTCCAATATTGTCGTATCCTCCACTTATTAATCTCTCTTCCATTTCTGCCATGTGTATGAATACACATTTTACTTGCAGATTACATTTTGTTTTTTGTTTTTCAATTTAACTGCAAATTAAATGACCCAAACCCATCTGCTATTTTTATCTTCCTCCTTTTGTCTTGCACATGTAAACAAAAATTACAAACACTGTAATTGGTAGTTATTGTCATATTATTTTCTTTCTCTCTTTACAACTGCTCACTTCTCTAGTCAACCTTTCTAACCACCACTGTTTAATTTACATACTACCATAATCATTAATCTGGCCCATGTATCAAACTGCTCATCAAACCTACAGAAATCTCCCGACCCATGGCATGCAACTCTTTTTAACCTTTTCTCTGTAACATTATAAGCATCCTCTTTCCTGAGGATACTACCACACAAGGAATATTAATAATAAAATTATTTGGTCAGCTCCAGACAAATTGAACATCCCACTCTGTAGTAGATTTATTAGCAAGCCCTTTGCCTCAAATGCTTTCCAATCCTTAATTGTCTGCATAGAAATGAAACATCAAACATAATTTGTTCACTTTGTATTTATGCTACATTGTTCTTCAACACCTTGGTACTACATTCAATCCATCATATCTTCTTTGTTCTTCAACTGCAAACACATTTTCTCTGCTTTAGCATAACTATGAAAACCTCTCTGATTACTTTAAGGCTAAAATCCATAATATCAGTTACATCAGTGCACAAAGCGCTCCAAGTACTATGTATCAATCCTCAGACTTTGTGTAAGGGTGCCAGGAATCAGACTGAGACAAGAAGTGCAAAAATAATCACACCTTTATTAACAAAAATAATAAAAAGTCCACAAGTCAAATAACAAGCCAGGAGTCAAAACCAGAGCTGGTAGTCAGACGAGCCGAGTCAGGAGCCAAAGCGAGTAGTCAGACGAGCCAGAATCAGGAACAAGGAGAACAGCAAAGTCAGGAACATGCCAGGGATCAGGAACCAGAAGAGACGTCAGACTAGCCAGGTAATACACAGGAACTCAAACACAGGAACTAACAAACATGTCTGAGACAAAGCAAGGACAAAACATACTGAACAGAGGCCCTTTAAGTAATAAATGATGACATCACAATTCTGAGACTGCAACCTGTCTCACACGGATGATGTACAACAGTCTGGCCATAAAGGACGTGCAGGAAATGAGCAGCATCACACACTCTGAACCAGATTCAGCAAGAAAGGTGAGTAAAATGGCTGACAGCAGCACATGGCAAACAAAGCAGGGAAAAAACCCTGACACTTTGCAATGCTTGTTCCCATTCCTTCAAAGATCATCCCATGTATGTCTTAAATCCTAACTTGACTCCAATCCTGCTTTAAATAAGCAATCACCACTCTTACTCTAAAGAAAACTTCCCTTGGCCCAAACCACCTATAAATACTGTGTACAACTTTGAATTACTTCAAAATATAGTGTCCAATTTCTTATAGAATATTCTGTCACATGATAATTCACTAGACCACTTGCAATTTACTTTCTTTCAGCTGGAGTCCAATATTCACAAATATCGCTTATGACACACTTCATGCCAAAACAAAAAGTTTCACCATACATCTTCAATAAGACCTTTGACATAGTAGACCACGATTTACTTGAGACAACCTTAAAACGGATTGGTCTTTGTGACTCTGTCATTGAAGCATTCAAGTTCTATATCTCTAAGCATTCTGTACATTATATTTCTCTGATACTTTATCCTCTTTATAGCCTGTCTGTTGTTGCTCATTCTTCTGAGTTAACTCTCAATAAGCTAATCTGTTCCCCTAGACTCCAGTGTCATCATTATGCTTCATAGTAAGGCTATACAAATTGGATATTAAATAAAAGTGTATATTGCAAGGTTAAATTTAGATAGGTTTGTTCTAAAGGCATGTATTTTCTTATGTATATTTTCTTAACTTCAGGATTTCGGATATTGAGACCGCTCTAGCTCCCAAGGGGTAGCCAAAAGATAGCTTTTTCCTTTTTGCTTACTCACTAACCGAAAACTATGCTAGATCAACAGCACTAAAGACGAAGGCATGTTAGGAATACTTTACACTCACTCAGAAGAATATGTTATCTATCTATCATCTCTCTCTTTATATATATATATATATATATATATATATATATTTATATATATGAAGAAGAAGATAGGAATTTGAAGTAATTCTATTAAAAAAACATTAATACATATTACAATTGTCAAATTTACATATTTGAAGGTATTTGACTCAGAAGGGCTCAAAAGTGTGTGTGTGTGTACATATATATATATATATATATATATATATTTGAGCGTATATATATATTTGAGCGTATCCTTTAAGATACAAAGAGGCATACACAGGTAATGATCATCAAATGCCTTTAATCCAAGTACAGAAATGTTTCAGCTCTCGCAGGAGCTTTCTTCAGTGGAGGCCAAAACAGACATACGTGTATATACACACACACACACAGAGAGAAGCGCACGAACAACCAATTGAATAACATTGTTATCCTGTTCTATGGCGATTTACCACCTGGGTGCAGCTTCTTTTTAGACCAGCAATGCTTTTCACAGAGTAGAACTTTCTTGTAGTATATCAGTCTGATCCCGCCTATAACGGTTAGTCCAGCGCCAAAATACCAGGCAATTCCTCTCTGATTTTATATATATATATATATATATATATATATATATATATATATATAATTTGTAAAGTTAAGCACTCGCTGGTCTTCAGACATCTATGGCAAAAAAAAAAATGTTATTTTTGCCGCAGATGTCTGAAGACCAGCAAGTGCTTAACTTTACAAATTGTATTCAAGGACTACTATAGCACCCTGGCGGTTGCAGTTTGATGGTGAGAGCGCATACACAACACCAGCTCACATTTGCTTTTATATATATATATACAGTATATAATGTGTATATGTGTTTATATTTAAGTGTGCACATATATATTTACACATATAAACACATAAATACACATGTATATACGGGGTATACATATATATATATATATATACTCTATGTGTGTATATATATATATATATATATATATATATACATACAGGTGTAAATATATATATATATATACACATGCACACATATATAGACATATACTGTGTATATATATATATATATATATATATATATATGTCTCAGGTTGCGCTATTTGGGCTTTCACTCGAGTGTAACCCATAACTTCTAATATATTTGCACAGCTCAGGTTGTTCTCGTATTATGAGTTGAAAGTAAAATGTTAGCATGTGAGCGAAAACCCAACACTCACAACTTGGAACTTAGAAAATCGTAACTGCATTAAAGTATACTCCTATGGACTTCAATGGAGTGTAAAAACTGCAAAACAAACACTTATAGTTGCGCACTAACCCGACTGCGTATATTCAAGAGCAATAAACTCGACATGAAATATTATTAGTTCACATTCCAATGTTCTTCATATAGACAAATATGTTCTATTTATTCTTAAATAAATATTTCTATATATAGATAATTTTTTGTAAAAAAACATCTACACCTTTTATATAGGTGGAGGTAAAAAGATAGTGAAGATGGGGGGATTACAGTGAATGCTATATATGTTTGATGCAGTTACTCAGCAGTCTAAGGGGATTTATGACCATACATTGGGATTTACAGCCACTTGGGCAATGTCCATTTTACCTGGGCAATCCTAGGATTACCCAATATCTGATTTTACCCGATATATATATATATATATATATATATATGAATATCTATTTAAAAATACTTATTTCCCTATGTGAAGTACATTGGCGTTTGAAATATTTACAGAACATACACATTTAACACTTTATTAAATATGAATATTGCATAAATATGAATTTACATGTTTTCAGCTACTTGACTGCAAAGGGCTCCAATGCACCTATATATATCTATATATACATATATATGTCTATATGTATACATATGTATTTATGTGTTTATATGTGTATATATGTCTTTATTTAAATATATATAAATGCATAAACACATATGTACACACATACATATTTCTCTATGTGAAAGCTCTCTGCAGGTCTTTTTTTTCACCTGAGACCTCATATCTATTTAACCCTACAATTTTTTATTGCAATATTATTTTTTAAATCATATTAATCAGTGTTGTTATGATTGTAAAAGTACTTTTCAATGTTTTTTTTATTGTGTTTTGTGAAACTTTTTTGTCTCGCATATAAATTAACCATAGCTCTGAAGATGCGCTAACCAGACGTGTGTTAAATTAGATTATGTTTATTTTTAACTCAACTTCAATATGCACGCTATTTACGTTGTGCGCAAAAAAAATCCAACATTGCTCGTGTGCCACTCGTAATCTAGCCAAATATGTGGTAAACCTGTAATTTTAGGGGATAATTTTGAATCCTTTGGGACAATTGTGGTTTTCCTTATTGTATTTTATTGGGGAAAAAAGCACATTCTCAAAAAGACTACAGAGATAAGGAAGAAAATAAAAGAACATATGCAGTACATAACTAGGTAATTCAAGCTCAAAATTATCAAGACATTTTATAAAGGTACACTACTACATTGTTTCTCAACCGCGGTCCTCAAGTACCCCCAACAGTCCAGCTTTTCATTATAGCTGAACCAGTGCACAGGTGAAATAATCAGCTGATGGATTCGAGCAGGTTAGTAACCATGGTTACTGATCAGCTGTTTTTTTCCACCTGTGCTCTAGTTCAGCTACATTGAAAACCTGGACTGTTGGGGGTACTTGAGGACCGCGGTTGAATCACACTGCACTATTACACTACTGCAGTGTATATATACTGTATATCACACAAAATAAAAACTTATCTTAGTTACTTGTTTGCTAATTTACACACAGTATTATTAATTTATCAAGGCACATTTGCAAAAAGTATTTCGACCAGTATATCTTTCTCTCAAAGATATGTTAAAGGGACAGTCTACACCAGAATGTTTATTATAGCTAATCCCTTTATTACCCATTTCATAGATTTGCATAACCAACACAGTTATATTAATACACTTTTAACCTCTGTGATTACCTTGTATCTAAGCCTCTGCAGACTGCTCCCTTATCTCAGTGCTTTTGACAGACATACAGTTTAACCAACCAGTTCAGACACCTAAATAACTCCATGGGAGTGAGCACAATGTAATCTATATGACATACATGAACTATTACTGTCTAACTGTGAAAAACTTTCGAAATGCTCTGAGCTAAGAGGCGGTTTTCAACGGTTTTAGAAATCAGTTTGAGCCTACCTAGGTTTAACTTTTCAAAAATACCACCAAGGGAACAAAGCAAATTTAAAGATAAAAGTCAATTGGAAAGTTGTTTAAAATTGCATGCTCTATCTGAATCATAAAAGTTTAATTTTGACTAGACTGTCCCTTTAAGCCACCAGGGTCAGTGTACCCATAAAGTGAGGGCTTAGAGTTGCACTGTAGCAGGGCATAGAAAAATGTTTTGCTTTTTTTCTTTTCTTTTTTTTTTTTGTGTCTGTCCCGACTCCCCGCAACTTTTCAAAATAGTTAATGTGAGAGGAACTAGGAAGGTAGGCTTCTATGAGATAAAGCGTGCATTTATGTTGTTTGTTTTAAAGACTCTGGCTCCAAGCAGGCCTAAACAGTATAGTTAGAGGAAAGCCTGTTATGCTATACTGACTATTCAATAGGCCTGCTCGTTTAAAACAAGCAAGCACAAGTTGTAGCATTCAGATCCATGTGACTATCCCTTTTAACTGTACTAAAAAAATAAACATATTACATGATATTTTACCACTTTATCTTGGTGCATGAGATAAAACAGTTTCCATGTTCTTGCAGGTAGTTTCTCATTATTTAAGCAGATTGCAAGCTCTTTTACCACAAGCATTAAAATAAATACTCCTTTCTAGCATACATAAAATCGAGCACTGGCTGAATGGAAATATATGACTTTATAATGGCAGTGTTCCTTCAAGTCCTGCAGATCACAAAATTATACTTAACAGCTTATAGGCAATTTAACTTCAGCCTTCAAATAATAAAAGGAAATTTGATACAGAACAAAAATATGTGTTTCTGATATATTATGTGTGTAATTATTGGAAGTAGGGGGTATGCCCAAATGGTGTTCTGAGTAGAAAGGTACAGTAAAAGTAGCACATGATGTGAATTGGTTCAGAGGTCATGACTAAAAGGCTTCTGATTGCATTCATAGATTTTCATTACAAAGCCATGAAATTGCTTCATTGGGATAGAGCACATACAGACAGGTATTTGCTGTTTAAAGTTATGGTAAATTTCAGACTTTAGGAATGTTGCAATGAAAAATATATTAGTATACAAGCAAAACCACATAATTATTAAAAAAAAAAAATACTTTGTACCTTCTGTTCCTCTGCCCCCTTCATTTCTTATTGTGTCTGGGCTGTGACAAGCAGTTTAGTTAACCTTTTTTTAATTCAGTTTTTAAAATGTTTTTTTTTTTTTTTTTTTGCATTTATACCACAAGAGACTTTCCAATTTAATTATATTATCAAATTGTGCAGTCTTTTTATGCACACTTTCTGAAGCACCAGTTGCTACTGAGCATGTGCAGGACTTTATATTGTATACACATATGAGTCTGTGATTGGCTGATGGCTGTCACATGATACAGGGGGCAACAAATTGAAGTAAATTTTGAAATTTGTCAGAAAAATATCTTCTGCACATTTAAAATTCATACACCTAGATTACAAGTTTTGTGTTCGTGTTTTAACACTGAAAAAATGGTCATTTCAGCGTTAAAACAGCACTACAGCCATTACAAGTCTTGTTAGTATATTAGCTGTATGGCAAGTCCTTTAGCCTGTAACGCAATGTCAGTCCTGCACACATAAAAATTACGTTTTTTCATGGGACTTCCATAGTGCTGCCATTACGAGTTTTGCGGTGAGGCTAAAAAGCTTGCTTTGCAGCCTATACCGACAAGATCCGTTTCGCAATCTAAAAGCAGTAGTTATGAGTTTTACGCTACAAAACTGTTAAATAAAACTCATAACTAAAGTGTTACAAAGTACACTAAACACCCATAAACTACCTATTAACCCCTATATTAAAGTTATTAACCCCTAATCTGCCGCTCCCGACATTGCCGCCACTAATAACATTTATTAAACCCTATTCCGCTGCTCCCCAACATCGCCGCCACTATACTAAAGTTATTAACCCCTAAACCACCGCCCTTCCGCATCGCAAACGCTATTTAAATATTATTAACCCCTAATCAGCCGTCCACCCACCTCGCCCCCACTATACTAAAGGTATTAAGCACTAATTTTGCCGCCACTATAATAAACCTATTAACCCCTAAACCGCAAGCCCCCCACATCACAATAAACTAATTTAAACTAGTAACCCCTAAACCGAACCCTAACCCTAATGTAACCCTAACCCTAACACCCCCTAACTTTAACATAATTCAAATAGAGCTAAATTCAACTTACAATTATTAACTAAATAATACCTATTTAAAACTAAATACATACCTGTGAAATAAAACCTAAGCTAGCTACAATATAACTAATAGTATTGTAGCTAGCTTAGGTTTTATTTATTTTTTACAGGTAAGTTTGTATTTATTTTAACTAGGTAGACTAGTTAGTAAATAGTTATTAACTATTTACTAACTACCTAGTTAAAATAAATACAGTGTCTGTTCTGAGGAAGGGGTCTGCGAACCCCGAAACGTTACCACAATAAAGATTTAAGCATTCTTTGAACTAAATACAGCGAGTGCAGTCCCTTATTGAAGTAAGACTATATATATATATATATATATATATATATATATATATTCATATATATATATATATATATATACACATATATATATATATATATATACATATATATAAAATACTTTATTTTTATATGGTTTTTATGTGTTTTATAAAAATTTGTCTTTTAACCCTTACACTTTAATTTAGGTCAAGCCTTGGTAAATATTTTAACACAGCTTTCGCTTGAGCACAAACTATAACTTTAAACTTGTAATATGCGCTAAAGCGATAGGAGCCACTCTAGCCCTTCTCTGGTATATGGGATTTACCATGGACTTGTAACATCAAGTTGCGCACAAATCATATCGAGGTCAAACGATAATATGTATCATTAGCGTGCCATTTGTAATCTAGGTCATAGTTTGTCCAAAAAAAGTATCATTGCTTAAAGGGACACTGAACCCAAATTGTTTCTTTTGTGATTCAGATAGAGCATGCAATTTTAAGCAGCTTTCTAATTTACTCCTATTATCACATGTTCTTCATTCTCTTGGTATTTTTATTTATAAAGCAAGAATGTAAGTTTAGATGCCGGCCCATTTTTGATGAACAACCTGGGTTGTTTTTGCTGATTGGTGGATAAACTCATCCACCAATAAACAAGTGCTGTCCAGGTTCCTTGACTTTATTTTTCAAATAAAGATAGCAAGAGAACAAAGAAAAATTGATAATAGGAGTAAATTAGAAAGTTGCTTAAAATGGCATGCTCTATCTGAATCACAAAAGAAAAAAATTTGGGTTCAGTATCCCTTTAATGCAATATGCTTGTTAGATTTTCTCTTTCTCCAAATTCGCCTTAGCAGTTCATGAAATTAGCCAACAGGAAGGAGAAGGTATATATAAAAGAATCCTAAAGAATTGAGTGTTATGTGAATTGAACAATTCTACAGTACTTACAAGTTATGAAAATAGATTATGACATCAATATCTGTATTTATTATAAAAAATAAATATTGTTTTCCTTATGCCCATTACACTCTTTATATAATACATGGTTTTTGCATTGCAGAGCTACTAATCTAAATATGGTTTCACAAGGGTCTTTAGATTGCATCCTAAAAAATTCTAAGATTCTTGTTTTAGTACTCAATATGCTCAGCTAAATAAACATTGCTCTGATCATCCATAGTGTTTTCAACTAAATGCAATTACGCGCTGTGCAAGCTGTCAATGTTACTGGTCATGTGTCATTTGTATGTATTGATCCCTGATACTATGTTGCTCACAATTGCCTTATCCGATGCTTCTAGCAAGAAACAAGACAGTTATTAACTGTTTTCCTCATATTACTTTTTAAAATAAAATGTTAGATTACTTGTGATGCAATACCCTCTAGCAGAGCATGTTAGAACATGCTTCGTTTTAATACTATAGAAAATTTTGCAGCTTTTTAATTTACTTATCTTTGATTTGTTCTTGAGATGTATTTGATTCCAATTACTTATTTCTGGCTATTGCTGTCATTTTGTTTTTCATTGGTGAATCCTATACCCTTAATTCTTCCAGACATACAGCAGTAGATAATTTCGGTAAATAAATCCCAGAAGAGGCAAGTCAGCTTGTTATCATTTAGTATTAACCTAACAACATTTTTTTTTTATCGATTTTTGTCATCACCTCTATAAATATGTAATAGATGTTTACTAAATAACCAGTGTCTATTTAAATCAGATATACCTTAATTATACTTTTGCAAGTAAGCAAAAGTATAATTTTTAGTATCCAGCTGAGATAATAAATGTATTCCAAATTTTAATTGCCCATTAGAAAATAGATGTTTGTGTACTGAAACAGTGCTTTTATTAAGCAATACATTTTATACCTACTAAAATGTTAGAATAATGTTCTTTGAAATGCAGATATAATAATTGCCTCCATAAGTGTACAGGTTCTGAGGCCACATATGGGCAATGAGAAGTTTTCATTAGCATAACATATTTTCATTTCTTAAAAAATATTTCAGTATATTTTAATCTGTTAGCAAAAACAATGCAAAATTATTTTCAATCTTGCTATTTTTGGCTTTCTTTCAAATTCAAATCCCTGCTAAATGCATCTGAATTTGTTAGGCTAAAACAAGAATGTGTATTCAAAGAATTGTGTATTCAAAACATACAAAGGATAATCCATTAAACATACTCACAAAATTAGCAGCACTCTCTCATGCTGGTATGCACAGACTGGGCTATTAGTGCATTTACAGTTTGTACTTTGTATTATATATTAATTTAGACTTTAGATTAAGTTTTTTTAATTACATTTAAACTTTGCACTTTCTATTTTGTATTTTATTTGATATACAGCAGTATATATAGTATTGTGATTTTACAAATTCTGCTTTGACAGTTTCTGTATAACGTAAACAAATTAGGATCATACTTTGAATAATTGTCTGTATTTTATTCAGATTACATTGCACTTTCCCATAGAGCTTCATTATTTCTATGGGCTTAATAATTAAAGATTCTCTAATTTAGAGAGAAATAATAGTGCAGATTTCACAGGGGCTGAACTCACTGAATTCTATAAGAAAAGGGTGGAACCTGGTAGTCCCAGAGAGATGATTGATGCCTTCCATAGAAAGTAATGATGCTCTCTGGGATACAGAATTTCACATTGGAGAGAAGTTAACATGGGGCTGACATAAAGTCTCAGTTTGCAGTAAATACAAATTAAACTCAAATATTTTCACTACATTTTAACTTGCTCTTTAGTATATATTAATTACTGTTCTGTCAGTTAAATACGTGTATTGTGATTTTTTGAGTAATCCATTTCATTCCCATGTATGAATTGCACTAGCTACTGATTTAAAGGACAGTCTACACCAGAATTGTTTTTGTTTTAAAACCAACACAGTTATATAAATACACTTTTTACCTCTATGATTATCTTGTATCTAAGCCTTGGCAAACTGCCCCCTTATTTCAGTTCTTTTGACAGACATGCATTTTAGCCAATCAGTGCTGGCTCATAGGAACTCCATAAAACCCTCTAGTGATATAAAACTGTCAATATGCCCTATGAGAAGAGGTGGCCTTCAAGGGCTTAAAAATTAGCATATGAACCTCCTAGGTTTAGATTTCAAATAAGAATACCAAGAGAGCAAAGCAAAATTGGTGATAAAAGTAAATTGGAAAATTGTTTAAAATTACATGCCTTATCTGAATCATGAAAGTTTATTTTGGACTAGACTGTCCCTTTAACCCTTTAACGCCTAAGGATGAATCAGGCACATCCTACAAAAAAATACAATTGGTGATCACTTTCATGCGCTTTCAGAGTATTGCAGTGATGCATCGATATCGGCCATCAATGGTACCGATCGTTGGTGGGTGGGAGCTGTAGCAGGGAGGCAGGTGGGCGGCCCATCGTTGGTTCCTCATCTGGATCCGGTTACTGACTAGTGTGCGAGATGCCGCAAGAGTGCGGCTGGGTGGCCGGGTACATTTACAAATGTATATTATGAATGTATGGGAAGCAGGGAGAGGAGGGGGGAATAAATGTTGGGCAAGAGATATGGGAGAGGGAGGGGGTATGGTATTGAGGGGGGCAGCTACACTACAGAAAATGTTTTATTATATGTAAAAAATAAACAAAACACATTTTTTTGGCAAATTGGGTACTGGCAGACAGCTGCCAGTACCCAAGATGGCGGCAAATAGGTAGAGGGGGGAGGGTTAGAGAGATGTATGGGGGGGATCAGGGAGGTTTGGAGCTAAGGGGGGATCTATCACTGCAGACTAAATATAAAAAATAAAATAAATAAATAATAATAAATGCCTTTTATTTTAGTACTGGCAGACTTTCTGCCAGTATTTAAGATGGCGGTGACAAGTGTGGGAGAAAAGAGAGTTGTTAGAGGGGGGTCAGGGACTGATCAGGGAGTGGGATGTGTCAGGTGGGAGGCTGATCTCCACAATAAAGCTAAAATTAACCCTGCAAGCTACCTAATTAACCCCTTAACTGCTGGATATAATTTAAGTGTGGTGCACAGTGGCATTTAGCAGCCTTCTAATTATCAAAAAGCAATGCCAAAGTCATATATGTCTGCTATTTCTGAACAAAGGGGATCCCAGAGAAGCATTTACAACCATTTGTGCAACGATTGCAATAGCTGTTTTTAAATAATTACAGTGAGAAACCTAAAATTGTGAAAAGGTTAAAGATTTTTTTTTATTTGATCGCATTTGGCGGTGAAATGGTGTCATGAAATATACCAAAATGGGCCTAGATCAATACTTTGGGTTATCTACTACACTATGCTAAAGCTAAAATTAACCCTACAAGCTACCTAATTAACCCCTTAACTGCTGGGCATAATACAAGTGTTGTGCACAGCAGCACCTAGCAGCCTTCTAATTACCAAAAAGCAATGCCAAAGCCATATATGTCTGCTATTTCTGAACAAAGGGATCCCAGAGAATCATTTACAACCAAAAAGGAAGTGGGGATTTCACAATAAGAAATTCCCAAAAGTCTAGGTAAATCCAGCACAACTGTAAAATTAAATAAATACACAACAAAAGCTTGTATGTCAAAAACGATATAAATATTTATTAACTAAATGCACAATACACACATTCACATTCATACAGTGGATCCCACACAAAACAGTGTTATAAAGTACTGGCCAAAAAGTTATTATCTGGTGCACCAGGGGAAATAGACCAAAAACAGTCCGTTTAAGACTTGCAGATATTTGTAATCCAATAGGTGCAGCGTTAATGCAAAAAATGGATGCAGTTATACAGTCCCCGGTGTATAGAGACCAGTTACTTCAGACTTGAACCCCAATTGTTACTGAGTCAAATAGTGCTTTAAAGGCATGGCATAGGAGGAGCAATAGAAACACGCGTCTTTATTCACAGGTGCTGTTTTCTTTTAAGACAGTAGTATTCGGTGTACAGATGCGTATAACATATTCTACCTGTATTTGTTCACGCGGTCGCCCCTCCTAGCTGCCTCGTTCTTAGAGCGTCCAAACATCAGGGGTAAGTCAGGATGAGCAGGGGATCTGCTGTAAGGGCTGCCAAGCACGACGAGTCCAAACGCTCATTTCGCTCCTTCAGTCAGTGCAGCATGGAGCTTCTTCCAGGTGCTAACGACACCTTGATTACCAGCCTTTTTATTGGATGCCGGTTTCCAGAATCTTTTTCATTTGATGAAGTTCATGTCAATCACAATTAGACGCTGATACAATGTCTTTGCAATTGTTACTTTTAAGTACAGCTAAATGCAGGGCTTCTCAAGTGACCAAGGTGAAGTATTCCATAGCAGAAATTGATTAGAAACACTTCAATGTTTCAGATACTCACTCACACACACATCCGCAACATTTCATATATACAAAATATACTAAAAAACTATTTTATTTAATACACCATTGTGCAATATTTAAAAAGACAATACTTGATTATAATGTTATGTGTGTCAGATTACTCTAACAACAAATATGTGCAATTTAGCTCATCATAATATTATGTATTTACAATTTTAATCTTATTACTTTTGAGATCCCATATTCTATACATATATAGAAATAAATGGAGATGTGCAGACAAAGTAAGGTATAAGGAATTAGCCTAAAAAGGAAGCAAATTCTAATTTTTCATTTAAGCCATTGGGAGATAGGGTGTTCAGTTTGTACATCCATCTTGTTTCTTTTTGTAAAAGAATTCTATCAATGTCCCCCCCACGCATGCTCAGTTTAACTGATTCTATTCCAATAAAACGAAGTTCATCAATTTTTGATTTGTGAAATTGAGCAAAATGTCTTGCCACTGGGCTATCAATATTGAAGTCCTTTATATCGTCTCTATGTTCTGTAATGCGGACACATTTTGGTTTTCTTTTTATACAGCAGATCTTTTCTTTGATGCTGAGATGCTCTATAGAGTGCTCTTTTTACGCATCTTTTTGAATAGCCTCTCTCCAAAAAACGAGTCGCCATGTCTTTTGCCTGTTGTTTAAAAGTTTGGTCTCTAGAGCAAATTCTGCGTAACCGCAGAAATTGCCCATAGGGGATACCCCTCTTAAGATTTTCAGGATGGTGACTCGTTCCCAAGAGAAGGCTATTAGTTGCAGTCGGCTTTCGGAACACTTCTGTTTCAATTTTACCTTCGTTCTTACTAATTTTTAAGTCCAAAAAATTAATAGTACTAGAATCATAACTACACGTTAAGAAGATATTTAGATTATTCTTATTCAGGAGGGAAACAAATTTAAGTAGATCCTCCTCACTGCCGTCCCATAGCAGGAGGATATCATCCACATATCTGATCCAGAGGGCTACATGCGCCTCAACTATGTCAGAATGCTCACCAAAGACAATTTGATCTTCCCATCCACCAAGATGTAAACAAGCATAAGTTGGGGCGCATGTAGCCCCCATTGCTGTCCCTTGTTTCTGTTTATAATATTTGCCATCAAATATGAAAATATTGTTTTCCAAAACAAATTTCAAAAGTTCACTTACAAATTTAGAATGTTTACTATAGCCCACTCCTCTTGTGTTGAGAAATTTTTCACAAGTTGCAATTCCAGTGGGGAATTGAAGAATATAAGGATTCAACATCCAACGAGACCAAAATGGTCTTGTCAGAGACATTGATCCCATCGAGTTTTTTAATCACATCTGTTGAATCTTGGATGAAGGTACGTAAGTCATTTACAAATGGCTGTAAAAACCTATCAATATAGATACTTATTCCTTCAGTGGGGCCCCCCATCCCAGAAATGATGGGGCGTCCTGGTGGATTTTTAATGGATTTATGTAACTTTGGTATCCAGTAGAAGACAGGTGTTTTTGGTTTATGATTATACAAGAAACCAAACTCTTGGCTTGTAATCAAATTATTTCTACGTGCTTCATTTAATAGAAAAAGAAGTTCATTGTGAGATCTATGAAATTCCTCAAAAGAAGATTTGGCATATTGAGTTTCATCAAGTAATTGCTGCATTGCTTCTTTAATGTAGTATTCTTGAGTAAGAATGACAACATTACCCCCCTTGTCGGCCGGTTTTATGACCAATTCCTGATGATTAATCAGTTCTTTAAGGGCTCTTCGTTCAGATTTAGTAAGATTATCATTGACAATCTTTGTAGTTTGGACTTGTGTCAGCTCCTGAGAGACATTTTGAACAAAAACCGAAATATTTGGAATGGAGGAAAAAGAGGGCATGTAAGTGGATTTTTTCTTTAAATCTGTTTTTGGAAGGATATCTGTAATTTCATTACTCTGTTCATAGAGAAGAGTCTCTAAACAATCCAAAGTATCCCTCTCTTTTCTACAGGCCAGATCTACTTGTATTTTTGGCGTCATTATCTTTTTTAAAGCGAGTTTTCTCGCAAAAAGATGTAAATCCTTGGTGACTTCGAATAAATCTAGACTATTAGACGGGCAAAAACAAAGTCCCTTTTCAAGTACTTTTATATGTTCGTGATTTAGGGGGAATGAGGAAAGGTTGACAATACCCATTTTATGAGAGGGGGGCTGAGGGCCCAAAAGTGAATCACTTTCCTCTTCTAGTTGTATCTCATGCGATTTCTGGTCATCATATATTGGCCCTGATGTCGTCTGTTCCCCCTCCCTCTTCCTTCTCTCCTCTCTTGGGATTGCCCTCCCGTGCCTCCTCCTCCCACCTCGTCTAGTCCTACCCCTAAAGGGTGCATACGTTGGTTATTTGAGTCACTATTTGTATCAGCGGCTAATTGTGATTGACATGAACTTCATCAAATGAAAAAGATTCTGGAAACCGGCATCCAATAAAAAGGCTGGTAATCAAGGTGTCATTAGCACCTGGAAGAAGCTCCATGCTGCACTGACTGAAGGAGCGAAACGAGCGTTTGGACTCGTCGTGCTTGGCAGCCCTTACAGCAGATCCCCTGCTCATCCTGACTTACCCCTGATGTTTGGACGCTCTAAGAACGAGGCAGCTAGGAGGGGCGACCGCGTGAACAAATACAGGTAGAATATGTTATACGCATCTGTACACCGAATACTACTGTCTTAAAAGAAAACAGCACCTGTGAATAAAGACGCGTGTTTCTATTGCTCCTCCTATGCCATGCCTTTAAAGCACTATTTGACTCAGTAACAATTGGGGTTCAAGTCTGAAGTAACTGGTCTCTATACCCCGGGGACTGTATAACTGCATCCATTTTTTGCATTAACGCTGCACCTATTGGATTTCAAATATCTGCAAGTCTTAAACGGGCTGTTTTTGGTCTATTTCCCCTGGTGCACCAGATAATAACTTTTTGGCCAGTACTTTATAACACTGTTTTGTGTGGGATCCACTGTATGAATGTGAATGTGTGTATTGTGCATTTAGTTAATAAATATTTATATCGTTTTTGACATACAAGCTTTTGTTGTGTATTTATTTAATTTTACAGTTGTGCTGGATTTACCTAGACTTTTGGGAATTTCTTATTGTGAAATCCCCACTTCCTTTTCTATGTTGTTTCATATGTATTTTTCTAGGAAGCACCTGTTCTCTAGTGAATTAACTTATTAGTGTGCAACTATTTTCTTGTGTCTTTTTTGTCTACTAAATTTATTAGCTCCGAATAAGAGTAATTTCTACCTTGGAGTTTCTGAGTTTGCACCTTCTAAAAATATTAAAATATTAATTACAAAACATTTTTTTAAATTTTATTAAAATTATCTTAATGATTAAAAGCTTTGTTGCCCAATCGAAATTTTAAGACCCTATATATATATATATATTTCTCTTGATATGGCATTTAAATTATCGGATGAACGTTGGTCTACTGATATTAATGAAGCCTTTACAATGACTGGAGATGTGCAGATAGAGGGGGGAGATGAGGCCATACATGATGTTGTTTCTGCATTCAAACTGTATAAGAAAAAACTGACAAAACAAATAAAAATTAAATGGGAACATCAAAGTCTTACTAACTATTTAAAGATGGAGATAATTCCTAGAGGTCTGAGAATCCGCCTAGACCCTGGCATTAATTTGCGAGGTGTAGACGCGGATAATGAATTTATAGCTAAATGGAATGAAATATTAACAAAATGCTCACTTGATCTGATTGCATTAATAATAGAGGAGGATGGCAAAAAATTGGAAAAATGTAAAAAAGATGTGGATGATGTGTACGAATGTTTGCACAAATTTGTAAATGACACATCATTTGAGAAATTAAATAAAGAGACACAAAAACTTATAGAAAAATTGCAAGGGGAACTAAAAACACGCAAGAGGAGGAAATTAATAAGGGATCAAGAAGACTACAGGAGAAATAAAATCTATATATATAGGAATAGAATCAACACAAGAAATTATTATGATTCAGGTACAGATAATTCTGATATGGATTCTGATGGTGAAAATAAAAATAGTGACTCAAATAACCAACGTATGCACCCTTTAGGGGTAGGACTAGACGAGGTGGGAGGAGGAGGCACGGGAGGGCAATCTCAAGAGAGTAGAGAAGGAAGAGGGAGGGGGGAACAGACGACATCAGGGCCAATATATGATGACCAGAAATCGCATGAGATACAACTAGAAGAGGAAAGTGATTCACTTTTGGGCCCTCAGCCCCCCTCTCATAAAATGGGTATTGTCAACCTTTCCTCATTCCCCCTAAATCGCGAACATATAAAAGTACTTGAAAAGGGACTTTGTTTTTGCCCGTCTAATAGTCTAGATTTATTCGAAGTCACCAAGGATTTACATCTTTTTGCGAGAAAACTCGCTTTAAAAAAGATAATGACGCCAAAAATACAAGTAGATCTGGCCTGTAGAAAAGAGAGGGATACTTTGGATTGTCTAGAGACTCTTCTCTATGAACAGAGTAATGAAATTACAGATATCCTTCCAAAAATAGATTTAAAGAAAAAATCCACTTACATGCCCTCTTTTTCCTCCATTCGAAATATTTCAGTTTTTGTTCAAAATGTCTCTCAGGAGCTGACACAAGTCCAAACTACAAAGATTGTCAATGATAATCTTACTAAATCTGAACGAAGAGCCCTTAAAGAATTGATTAATCATCAGGAATTGGTCATAAAACCGGCCGACAAGGGGGGTAATGTTGTCATTCTTACTCAAGAATACTACATTAAAGAAGCAATGCGGCAATTACTTGATGAAACTCAATATGCCAAATCTTCTTTTGAGGAATTTCATAGATCTCACAATGAACTTCTTTTTCTATTAAATGAAGCACGTAGAAATAATTTGATTACAAGCCAAGAGTTTGGTTTCTTGTATAATCATAAACCAAAAACACCTGTCTTCTACTGGATATCAAAGTTACATAAATCCATTAAAAATCCACCAGGACGCCCCATCATTTCTGGGATGGGGGGCCCCACTGAAGGAATAAGTAACTATATTGATAGGTTTTTACAGCCATTTGTAAATGACTTACGTACCTTTGTCCAAGATTCAACAGATGTGATTAAAAAACTCGATGGGATCAATGTCTCTGACAAGACCATTTTGGTCTCGTTGGATGTTGAATCCTTATATTCTTCAATTCCCCACTCTATTGGAATTGCAACTTGTGAAAAATTTCTCAACACAAGAGGAGTGGGCTATAGTAAACATTCTAAATTTGTAAGTGAACTTTTGAAATTTGTTTTGGAAAACAATATTTTCATATTTGATGGCAAATATTATAAACAGAAACAAGGGACAGCAATGGGGGCTACATGCGCCCCAACTTATGCTTGTTTACATCTTGGTGGATGGGAAGATCAAATTGTCTTTGGTGAGCATTCTGACATAGTTGAGGCGCATGTAGCCCTCTGGATCAGATATGTGGATGATATCCTCCTGCTATGGGACGGCAGTGAGGAGGATCTACTTAAATTTGTTTGCCTCCTGAATAAGAATAATCTAAATATCTTCTTAACGTGTAGTTATGATTCTAGTACTATTAATTTTTTGGACTTAAAAATTAGTAAGAACGAAGGTAAAATTGAAACAGATGTGTTCCGAAAGCCGATTGCAACTAATAGCCTTCTCTTGGGAATGAGTCACCATCCTGAAAATCTTAAGAGGGGTATCCCCTATGGGCAATTTCTGCGGTTATGCAGAATTTGCTCTAGAGACCAAACTTTTAAACAACAGGCAAAAGACATGGCGAATCGTTTTTTGGAGAGAGGCTATTCAAAAAGATGCGTAAAAAGAGCACTCTATAGAGCATCTCAGCATCAAAGAAAAGATCTGCTGTATGAAAAGAAAACCAAAAGTGAGAATGTGGAAGACACTAAAATCAGATTTATTACTAAATATAATGCCCATTGGAGTAAAGTTAAAAGTATTTTAAACAACAACTGGCATTTGCTGACTAATAATTCTACATTACACCAACATGTGGGGGATTATCCCCTAATGACAGCAAGGAGACCTAACAATTTGAAAGATCTCCTTGTCAAGAGCGAATTTAACAAAGTGCCTACATGTAACTGGTTAGAACGTAATGCCCAAAAAATAGTCGGTAGTTCCCCCTGCAATCACTGTGTCTGCTGTCAATTCGTGCAAAAAACTAAGACCTTTAGCACGAATACAGGAGTCACATATAAAATCAATTCATTCATTAATTGTTCCACAAAAGGAGTCATATATCTTCTCTATTGCTCGTGTAAATGTTTTTATGTGGGTAAAACTTTTAGAGAATTACGCTCCCGCATTACAGAACATAGAGACGATATAAAGGACTTCAATATTGATAGCCCAGTGGCGAGACATTTTGCTCAATTTCACAAATCAAAAATTGATGAACTTCGTTTTATTGGAATAGAATCAGTTAAACTGAGCATGCGTGGGGGGGACATTGATAGAATTCTTTTACAAAAAGAAACAAGATGGATGTACAAACTGAACACCCTATCTCCCAATGGCTTAAATGAAAAATTGGAATTTGCTTCCTTTTTAGGCCAATTCCTTATACCTTACTTTGTCTGCACATCTCCATTTATTTCTATATATGTATAGAATATGGGATCTCAAAAGTAATACGATTAAAATAAATCAAAATTGTAAATACATATTATTATGATGAGCTAAATTGCACATATTTGTTGTTAGAGTAATCTGACACACATAACATTATAATCAAGTATTGTCTTTTTAAATATTGCACAATGGTGTATTAAATAAAATAGTTTTTTAGTATATTTTGTATATATGAACTGTTGCGGATGTGTGTGTGAGTGAGTATCTGAAACATTGAAGTGTTTCTAATCAATTTCTGCTATGGAATACTTCACCTTGGTCACTTGAGAAGCCCTGCATTTAGCTGTACTTAAAAGTAACAATTGCAAAGACATTGTATCAGCGGCTAATTGTGATTGACATGAACTTCATCAAATGAAAAAGATTCTGGAAACCGGCATCCAATAAAAAGGCTGGTAATCAAGGTGTCGTTAGCACCTGGAAGAAGCTCCATGCTGCACTGACTGAAGGAGCGAAACGAGCGTTTGGACTCGTCGTGCTTGGCAGCCCTTACAGCAGATCCCCTGCTCATCCTGACTTACCCCTGATGTTTGGACGCTCTAAGAACGAGGCAGCTAGGAGGGGCGACCGCGTGAACAAATACAGGTAGAATATGTTATACGCATCTGTACACCGAATACTACTGTCTTAAAAGAAAACAGCACCTGTGAATAAAGACGCGTGTTTCTATTGCTCCTCCTATGCCATGCCTTTAAAGCACTATTTGACTCAGTAACAATTGGGGTTCAAGTCTGAAGTAACTGGTCTCTATACACCGGGGACTGTATAACTGCATCCATTTTTTGCATTAACGCTGCACCTATTGGATTTCAAATATCTGCAAGTCTTAAACGGACTGTTTTTGGTCTATTTCCTCTGGTGCACCAGATAATAACTTTTTGGCCAGTACTTTAACACTGTTTTGTGTGGGATCCACTGTATGAAAGTGAATGTGTGTATTGTGCATTTAGTTAATAAATATTTATATCGTTTTTGACATACAAGCTTTTGTTGTGTATTTATTTAATTTTACAGTTGTGCTGGATTTACCTAGACTTTTGGGAATTTCTTATTGTGAAATCCCCACTTCCTTTTCTATGTTGTTTCATATGTATTTTTCTAGGAAGCACCTGTTCTCTAGTGAATTAACTTATTAGTGTGCAACTCTTTTCTTGTGTCTTTTTTAATCATTTACAACCATTTGTGCCATAATTGCACAAGCTGTTTGTAAATAATTTCAATGAGAAACCTAAAGTGAACAATTTTTTTTATTTGATCGCATTTGTCGGGGAAATGGTGGCATGTAATATATCAAAATGGGCCTAGATCAATACTTTAAGTTGTCTACTAAAAAAAATAAATACAGTATATACATGTCAAGGGATATTCAGGGATTCCTGACAGATATCAGTGTTCCAATGTAACTATCGCTAATTTTGAAGAAAAGAAAACTGGTTTGGAAATAGCAAAATGCTACCTGTATTTATTGCCCTATAACTTGCAAAAAAAGCAAAGAACATGTAAACATTAGGTATTACTAAACTCAGGACAAAATTTAGAAACTATTTAGCATGGGTGTTTTTTGGTGGTTGTAGATGTGTAACAGATTTTGGGGGTCAAAGTTAGAAAAAGTGTGTTTTTTTCCATAGAAAATTGTATTTTTAGAAAGTCCATGTAATGGCGAGAAAAATGGTATATAATATGTGTGGGTACGGTAAAAATAGCCTTAGTCCCAAACGGTAAGAAAATGGAAAAGTGCTGTGGTCACTAAGGGGTTAACTTTATTAAAAAAGGGACAGTTATAAAAATAAACTTTCATAATTCAGAAAGAGCATACGATTTTAAACAACTTTCTAATTTACTTCTATTCTCAGATTTTCTTTGTTCTTTTGATATCCTTAATTGGAAATAAATGTACATTGGAACGTTTTTTAAATGATTAAATTATTATCGGAATCATGAAAGGAAAAAAATAAGGTTTCATGTCCTTTTAATTTGAAGCCACTGTTCACCTGTGCCTCTTCTTCCCTGAAGGTGTTCCCCTTATGAAATAGCAGATACATGGATTTTGTTAACAAATTCTAAATGACCCTCTTAACAAATATACAAAACAAAAGGAAACCAAATTGTGTAAATAGCAATTTTTCCGAATAAAATTGTTGTGCATATGTGTAATGTCTATTTAATATGCTTTTATCTTAATTAATTCTCTTTTTATCAAACACTTTTGTTCCACACAGTTGGTAAAGCAAGCATATTTGAATAATGTTAAGTACTAAATATTGCCCCTACCTTTTCAATATTTTTTTGTTTTGTTCTGGTCCTTCTATTCGTTTTTAATCTAATTTCCATACAAACTGGAATACAAAGAAATGGACTCCTAAATTTCACAAGAGTGCAATTAATGACAAAGCCAAGTTATTAAATATTTTTGGATTATTGCACCATATGAAACCAAGATGACCAGTATAACAACTGTCAACCCTAGAGTATAAACAATGGGTATTTTTTTGAAATGTATAATTTCTTGTTTGAGTGATGTGATGATTTATTCTCCAGATATCATGGACCCCGAACTCTAATAATATTGATTCACTCCTCTCAAATTTAACTGATGATTTTTTCCGCAGTATAACTAATAAATAATTAAGGACCCACTATGAAGTATAAAGTAATATAAAATACAAAGCAAAAGATGTAAGTGAAACAAAACTCATACCATGCAGTGCTATATTGCACTGGGCTTGTCTCTCCTTCACATACAGAAATGCAGAAAACTCCCCTTAGACAAATATAGCAAAATTTTCATGTCTAAAATTGTGTGAGAGATCTCGCAGTGATGGAGAGTTCCACCCTTTTTCTTTCAGCATTCAGAAAGTTCAACCACTTTGAAGTCTGCTATACAATTTCTCTCCAAGCAGGGGAATCGCATATCATCAGGTCAAAAATGCAATAAAAGGGACAGTCAAGTCCAAAAAAACCTTTCATGATTTAAATAGGAAATTTAATTTTAAACAACTTTCCAATTTACTTTTATCACCTAATTATATGAAGGTTCATATGCTAATTTCTTAGACCTTGAATACTGCCTCTAATCTGAATGCATTTTGAGCACTAGAGGGTATTAGTTCTTGTGCTTCATATAGATAACATTGAGCTCATGCACGTGAAGTTACCCTGAAATGAGCACTGATTGGCTAAAAAGCAAGTCTGTTAAAAGAACTGAAATAAGGGGGCAGTTTGCAGAGGCTTAGATACATATAACTTATAACTGGGGATGTAGCTGCGTTCAAAATTAAGCATAACATTAGACATGTGCGATTCGTTTTGGTTCGATTCGGAAATTCGGAAAATTCGGCAAATTCGGCGATTCGGATCAAACCGAATTTCCGAATTAAAATTCTGCCGAATTTTCTGAATCTAACCGAATCGAACCAAATCGATTCGTAAATTCGGATGGCCATTGGGATTACACTAGTATTGTACAGTATGTTAGGTTAACACCTAATGTACAGTATAATACTAGTCTAATCCCACCTAACACTTACCGAAATGCCGAATTTACGAACCGAATTGAACCGAATCGAACCGAATCCAGCTGAATTTCTTCGAATCCGAATGAATCCGAAACGAATCCGAAACGAATCGATTCATAATTTTCCGAATTCGAATCGATCCGAACCGAACTTCGAAAAATTCCGAATCGATCCGAACCGAACCGAATTTTTTCGCCATGCACATGTCTACATAACATTCAAAATCATGTTAAATAGGAGTCTGCATACACCTGCCATCGTTTATAGGTCACATTAAAGGTGGACAAAGTTCTGAAATTATTTATCTTTGTCTCATTTTTTTACATCACAGAAACCTGTCATTTTAACAGGGGTGTGTAGACTTTTTGTATCCACTGTATCTAGCAGACAACATGATAATTGCAAACACTGCTTCTTCATAATCAATTCACACACAATTTAATTAGAATGTTGTAAAAGTGCATTTAGAAATATAGCATAATTAGGCTGACCAATTGCCGCTTTAAAAAGGGACACATATGAAAAATACATATGTCAGGGCAGTTTAAAGAAATGGTTTGGAATAATGTTCCATTGTAAGAACCCTTACTTATGTATTTTTCATATGTGTCCCTTTTTAAAGCGGCAATATGGTCAGCCTAATAATAGAATCTTAACACCATTTTACACCATTTTTGGATTTTAAAAAATTGTATCAGATATGAGCCGATATTGGAAAATTCACTTATACCATGCATTAACCACATCAACATTGGCAATCAATATTTATCTGACCTCATGTTATAAAATAAATATCAACCACATGATGGACACATTAAAGGGATATTCCAGCCAAAATTGGAAACCACATGGGTGCATTTCGGTATTAAACAGAAGCAATTTTGTAACATACATGCATTAGCAAAAACGCTTATTTTAAAAACTATAGCTGTTTCAAAAGTGTATTTAAGTATGCACCGTGCACCAGCATTTTAAACACAGCACTTGCTCAGAGACCCTAAGGTGCTTGTGCTATCTGGTAATGACTCAATTTGTTCATTGCTGACATGATACAAGCCCCTGTGATGATCTTAGCAGCTGCATTATTTAAAATGTGAGTGCGGTCACAATATCTAGCTATTCTTCACATGCACGTGCAAAGAAAATGTTAACACTAAAACAGTAATAACTTTTACTAGAAGCATTTGTGCTAATACAGATATATTGCAAATATGTTTCTGTTCAAAGATGTAATTAATAAATGTGCATCTAGATTTTGACTGGAACCAAACACAATTGATAAATGCTCAAAATGGGCCAAGGATCTGCATATTCAAAGACCGCATAAACAAGAGGAAGTAGCCCATGCCAAAAACAGTGATGGTCCTTTTTGATTATAAAATATTTGCTCTGAATAATACGTATATGATACTGAATTTGTCATCTTCATCATCCAAACGTAGGTCCCAACAGACGTACATGTGCCAGTGCATAATCAAAGGATCTTGAGACCAGCTAGTACCAAACACAAAAGAAATGTCTGAAACTTGAACTTGAAAGGTATGTAAATTGAAGCTCTGCAGAAAGCCATAATGCAAAAAGTTGAAGATGATTTACACCAAACGTAAATAGTGACAAATTATGTTGATTTCTTCAAGCAGAAAATAATAAATGGTCCAGGTAGATGATTTTTTGGCTTTCAAAATCGTAGTTATATTCTCTGGAATATCCAGATGTTTCAAACATTGGCAGTCAAAATCCAAGTGGCTAATTGAAACTCTTGTGGATTTGTATGCTGAAAAGCCCCTTGTCACAATAGATCCAGAAAATTGGAATACCAATGAGATTCCAGAGCAATGCTCTATAATAGGGAAAACCATTGTCTTCTTGGCCAGAACGGAATTAGTCATCACTTTGAGCTGAATCAATGCTGTAATAGTTGACACATTTCGCCCCTGGAGCAACATGTTTTGATAAAGCCCTGCTCCATGGGTGAAACGCATCAACTACTACAGCATTGATTCAGCACTTGCACCTTTTTCATAAACCTAAGGAGTCTGGATACACAGATGGAGGTTTTAAGGAAATTAAAAGACTATGAATGGCCATTCAGAATTTTCCCTGCCAAAGTGCTTCTATCACGCTCTTAGCATGCAACAGGATTTTCACCTAACCAATAGCGGAAATATACGTTATAGTACCGCCCCTGCCAATGGAAGACTGGGAATTGCGATCAGAGTAAGGATACCGTGGTAAGCCGCGAATGTGGCCAAGGGTCTGTGAGTAAGATCCGATTATCCAAGACATTTACTTTTGAGACCACATTACTGGATAACAGAAAAGCAGGTATTGGTCACAGAGGGACACCTAGTTGGAGCCGCGAGTGTGGCTAAGGGTCCTCTTGAATATTTTACCTACACAAGTAAGAGAGCTTTTTGCACTTACTCATATGACAGACTTTGCAAGATACTTTTCACTCTGAGGTCAGTCTGCTTTTCCCCTATTTGGGCTGTGGTAATACTCTTTGAAACACTCAACATCAGTCTCACAATTGGCGCTGCTACACATCTTTGATTTCAGAGACTTTTATTTGCATTCACTTTGCACTTAGATGCCCTATCTTAGTTGTGGGCTGTAGGTTATTGCAATATTTGGCATTCAGCCATGTCATTACGGCATATTATATTTGATTAATATTTGATTATTATGTTGGCTATTAAGTCTTTCTTAAGCACTTATACTATAGGTTTGTTATATCTTATGCACTTTAGCAAACTGCACTCTAGATTCTGCACTTTAGTATTTCATATATTAATTGTATTAGTACTGTCCCTTTAATTTGTTTATAATACACTGGTATGCATCTCTCCTGCTTCCTTTATCTGCCTAGTTGCCCCTCCATGTCCCTTTAATTTGCTTTTAATACACTGGTATGCGTCTCTCCTGCTTCCTTTATCTGCCTGGTAGCCCCTCTGTGTCCCTTTAATTTGCTTATAATACACTGGTATGCATCTCTCCTGCATCATTTATCTGCCTGGTTGCCCCTCCATGTCCCTTTAATTTGCTTATAATACACTGGTATGCATCTCTCCTGCTTCCTTTATCTGCCTGGTTGCCCCTCCGTGTCCCTTTTATTTGCTTATAATACACTGGTATGCATCTCTCCTGCTGTCTGGATTTATGATTTTTTTTGTTAGATTTGTTATCAGTTCCTTTGTACAATATCTGTGTGCTTCTCAGCCATTTGTCTCCCCCCCAATCTAATTTGCAAGTGTGTGTAACTCCAGTCTCCTAACTAGTCTGCCTGTGCACAGCTGCCTTGAATGAAATCATTACAACTTGTAATCTGACTGCTATAAATAGATGAACCCTTGGCTCTTTGTGCCCTGTGTTTCTAATTGCCCTGTGTTACAAGTGGCCGAGTTAAAAACTGGAGTTTAAGAACTGCAGCAATAACCACACTTTTACACTCTCAATCAGTCCCCCACTGCAAAAACTCTGGGTCACGCAAACCTAACAATCTTATCTCCATTAACCCCCAGTGCTTATCCCCTCTCTTTTCTTGTGCTCTTTGGAATGCTCGCTCTGTCTGTAACAAACTTACAAATGTTCATGACCTGTTTGTTTCTAACACCTTCAATCTTCTAGCAATTACTGAAACCTGGTTATCATCTTCTGAACTGCTTCCATTGCTGCTCTCACGCACGGTGGTCTCCACTTTAGCCACACACCTATGCCAGGTGATAGACATGGTGGCGGTGTTGGAATCTTACTCTCCCCCTCCTGCTCCTTTCAGTACCACCTGCAGCCTCATCCATCTCTCTCCTTTTCCTCCTTTGAAGTTCACTGCATCTGACTATTCTCCCCCCTCTCCCTCAGGGTGGCAGTTATCTATTGCCCCCCTGGACCAACCTCCCAATTCCTTGATAACTTTGCTGCCTGGCTTTCTCACTTTCTCTCTACAAATACACCTGCTTTAATCCTGGGGGACTTAAACATCCCCATTGATAACTCATCTGCCCCTGCTGCCTCTAAGCTTCTCTCACTTACAAACTCCTTTGGTCTCTCACAATCCACCCTACTCACCACGACGGACACTCTCTTGATTTGGTATTCTCCTACCTCTGCTCCCCTTCTGATGTCACCTGTCACGTATTTCCCATCTCAGACCACCATCTGCTCACTTTTAAGCTTAATATACAGGCTAAACCTACTTCTCCCCCTCACCACCGCACCTGTAGAAATCTGCACACTGTGGATCCTCTACAACTCTCCAATCTTATTCAAAAACACCTCCCCCACACTTCCACAATATCCTGCCCTGACCTTGATACAACCCACTATAACAATACTCTCTCCTCGGCACTGGACACCTTTGCTCCTCCCCAAATACGCAAAACCCCATTCATCTGCCTTTAGTGCTCAAGACCTGGCAGACTACTTTTTCAATAAAACAATTACCATCCAAAGTAATATCCCAACACAAGACTGCAACCTTCCATCTCCGCCCCTGGCAACCCCCTCCACCACTCTCAGCACCTTCCCCCCTACCACTGAGAATGAAGTGAGTTCCCTTTTGTCTTCCTCACACCTCACTACCTGCCCACTTCTCTGTCTTCTACCCTCACTCCAGCTCTTACTCACGTATTCAACCTATCCCTTACTACCGGTTTATTCGCATCTTCCTTCAAACATGCAAAGGTCACCCCCATCCTCAAAAAACTCTCCCTCGACCCCAATTCTCCTGCAAACTACCGCCCCATATCACTGCTTCCGCTAGCTTCAAAAGTCCTGGAACAACTAGTCTTTGATCGCTTAACCCACTTTTTGTCCTCCAACTCACTGCTTGACCCCTTGCAATTTGGCTTCTGTTCCCAACACTCAACTGAGACTGCCCTCACCAAAGTTACTAATGATCTTATTTCTGCTAAGAAAATGGCCACTACTCAATACTTATCTTACTTGATCTGTCTGCTGCCTTTGACACCGTTGACCACCCCCTTCTCCTACGGACTCTCAGCTCCCTTGGGCTCTCTGACACTGCCCTTTCCTGGATCCACTCTTATCTCTCTAATAGGTTCTTTTCTGTCTCCTTTGCTGGCGACTCCTCCTCTCCATTGCCTCTGTCTTTTGGAGTACCTCAAGGCTCTGTTCTGGGTCCTCTACTCTTCTCTATTTATACATCCTCACTGGGTAAACCTATTAGTAGCTATGGCTTCACCTACCACCTTTATGCTGATGATACTCAGATCTACCTATCCACCCCTTCACTCTCTCCTTCTGTCCTTTCTCACATCAGTGTCTGCTTATCTGGCATTTCTTCTTGGATGGCCTCTCACCACCTAAAAATCAATATGTCCAAGACTGAGCCCCTTCTAATCCCCCCCTCTAATTCTACCCCGGTTCCTAACTTTTCAATCACTGTTGGTGACACCACTATCTCCCCAAGTCTGCTGCCTAGGAGTTACACTTGACTCCAATCTGTCCTTCATACCCCGCATCCAATTGCTCTCTTCCTCCTGTTGCAACTACCTAAGCAATATCTCCAAAATGTGTCCGTTTCTGAGTGCTGAAACTACTAAACAGCTAATCCACTCCCTGGTAATCTCCCGACTTGACTACTGTAATAACCTACTAACTGGCCTCCCTCTCTCCCGCCTCTCCCCTCTTCAATCCATCCTAAATGCCTCTACTAGGCTAATCCACCTCTCCCGACACTCTGTATCTGCTGCACATCTCTGCAAGTCCCTTCACTGGCTACCCATCCACAGCAGAATTAAATTCAAACTTCTCATCCTGACCTACAAAGCCCTTACCAACGAAGCCCCGCTACCTGTCCTCACTCATCAACAAATATACTCCAGCCCGCCCCCTAAGATCCAACAATGACCTGCTCCTTGCATCTTCTACCATCACCTCCTCCCATGCTAGGCTACAGGACTTCTCTTGTGCGGCACCAACCATCTGTAATGCACTTCCTAGAGCTGTCAGACTCTCCCCTAACCTTTTCTCCTTTAAACTCTCCCTAAAGAGCTTTCTGTTCATGGAAGCCTATCTCCAAATCAGTAACAAATGAATTCCACTTGCCTAACTGCTGCCCCATCTAACTCCACACTAACATCATTCTTACCTTTGCAGTCCCCACCTCCTGTTTCTCACCCTCCTACCATCTAGATTGTAAGTTCCCACGGGAACAGGACCCTCAATTCCCCCTGTATTTGTTTGTTAAACTTTGTCTGGTGTCTTTTATATTGTATTGTAATGTACTTTTATCTTTGTACCCATGGACAGCGCTGCGGAATCTGTTGGCGCTTTATAAATAAATAATAATAATAATACTCAGCATATTTATTATTTGTTTGCCATATCTATGTGACAGTAATTTCATTTTTACTCAGGGAGACATCCTTTTTTTATATGTTTAACTTATATATTTGCTCAAATTTGGTGTTTTTAATATATCCATATGTATTGGATTTGACCATAGATTTATTTCAACATTTTGTTTTCCATTGAGTAGTAAATAGTATATTTTATTTTTAATTTATTTCTCCAGCACTCTATTGCTCTTCTGAGCGCTCCTTACCACACATTTTTTATTCTCCATTGTCTCCTGTTTGCAATAGTATTACTATGACTGATGTTAAGGACAGCCAGTCAGTCACTAAAAGTTGGATTTTACTAATAAAGGCTTGTCCAATCAAGCCTTTATCTTGCATAGGGAAGTGGGAGATTAGAGACAGTGCAAACATTTTCTTTGACTCAAATTAAATCAGTAATTTGTATCTTCTATTAACATTAAAAGCTAGGTCCTTTTAACTGAATACATTCTATAATGTATTATTTTTGTTCAAATTAGTTCTGCATATTTTCTCCCTGGCCAAAAGAGAAGAAGCAAGGACAATGAACAACGATGGATTCTCTCTAGACCACCAGGGAAACACAACTATGAAAAGGCAGGAGAAGCATGTCTGAAATTTGAAGGGCCAACATTCTTTAACCGAGCATCCTAAACGGAACCCACTAGGAGAAAAATATTTTGAGCTACTAAGAATGGTAGGATTGTTCAAGTTATTTTTTTAATTTTTTTGTGATATAAAAACTCTATAATAGTTGAACTCTTCTATAATCTTTAGGAACATTGTACATATATATATATGTGATCCTAAAGATTATAGAAGATTTATTATAGAGTTTTCCTATCATAATCCTCAATACCTCATATATGAGATTTATTTGCAGATGTTTTCAATGTTATAACCAGTTTTTTTCTACATAATTTATTCTGAAACTATTCTAGTTATATTCTAGAATTAAATTATTCTATTGATTTATAATTAGTAGGATAAGATGTATGTTTATGATCTGATAAAAAAAATCTATTTTTGTGCTGCTGCTCGCATGTATGAGTAGCACTAGCTACTGATTTAACTTTATTTAAAGGGACAAAGAAAATTAAACTTTCATAATTCTGATAGATCATACAATTTTAAACAACTTTCTAATTTACTTCTATTATCACATTTGCTTTGTTCTATTGATTTCATTTTTTCATTGTTTGCTCTATCTGAATCATGAATGAAAAACGTAGTAGTAGCATTATGTGCCCACCATATATTCACAGTAATAAATAACTATACCACTTTTAAATAACATATTAAGCACTTTTAATATTAAAGAGACAGTTTATTCAAAATGAAACTTTTATGATTCAGATAGGGCTGCTAGATTCTGTCTGTCACTGCTTCCCAGAAGATGTTCCCCTTATGAAATAGCAGATGAATGTTTATGTTAACAAATAGCAAATGACCGCTTAATAAATATCAAACAAAACAAAAATCAATATGTGCAATTATCACTTTTTGTGAATACAATTATTTGTTTGTGCACATGGGTAATATCTATTTAATATGCTCTGATCTTAACTGATCCTCTTAAAACACTTTTGTTCCACACAGCTGGTAAAGCAATCAACATTTGAAAAATGTTAAGTATCAAATATTGCACCTTCCTTTTAAATATGTTGTATTCTGGTCCTCCTATTAGTTGTTAATCTAATTTCTATACAAACTGGAATCAAAGAAACGGACTCCTGAATTTCACAAGAATTCAATGACTGATCAGACCAAGTTATTGAATATTTTTTGGATTCTTGCACCATATATGTAAACCAACATGACCAGTAAAACAACAGTCAACCCGAGAGTATAAACAATGAGTATTTTTTTATTTAAATGTATAATTTATTGTTTGTGTGATGTGTTGATTTATTCTCCAGATATTATGGACCCCAAACTCTAATAATATTGAGTTTACTTCTCTCAAATGTAACTGATAATTATTTTGCCAATATGTGCCTGTATAGCTAATAAAGAATAATTTAACTGCAGATTTTTGTGCCAGTATAGCTAATAAAGAATAATTTAACTGATAATTGTTGTGCCAGTATGTGCCAGTATAGCTAATAACAATAAATATTAAAGCCTCCTCTTATAAATAAAATACCTTTAGACATGTTAATTTTTTTTTAGCATATATGATTACTATTTTATACAGAATGGCCATATCTCTTGGAAAGCTATTTTTAACAAATAAATGCAGACACTGTTTTATTTGAGGAATAATAGACTCTTATATAATATTGGTTATAAAATAATGGTTCTCTACTTTACTAAAGTGAGTCTTGTGTACTAGCATTATGTGTCCACCATATCTTTACAGTAACAAATAACTATACCACTTTTAAATAACACATTAAGCCCTTTTAATATTAAAGAGACAGTTTATTCAAAATTAAACTTTTATGATTCAGATAGGGCATGCAATTTTAAACAACTTTCCAATTTACTTTTATCATCAAATTTGGTTTGTTCTCTTTGTATTCTTTGTTAAAAAGCTATATCAGGTAGGCTCATATGCTAATTTCTACTCCCTTGAAGGCTACCTCTAGTTCATGTGTGCAATTAAGATAACAACGTGCTCACTGTCATGGAGTTATTTATGAGTCAGCACTGATTGGCTAAAATGCAAGTCTATCAAAAGAACTGAGATAAGGGGGCAGTCTGCAGAGGCTTAGATACAAGGTAATCACAAAGGTAAAAGTGTATTAATATAACAGTGTTGGTTATGCAAAATTAAGGAATGGTAATAATGGGATTATCTATCTTTTTAAACAATAAACATTTTCAGTAGACTGTCCCTTTAACATACATAGGTCTTGATTACAAGTGGAGCACAAAAATATTAGCATTCTTGTGCATTATCATCACTTGAGCACAATCCATAGCGCTTCTATTTGTGTACTCAAATTAATCCAAAGTTCATTTTTAACACCGGAGTGATAGTCTAGGGCATGCTAACATCTGCATGTCGGACAGCTAAATCCCTGACATAATACATTTGGAGGCACACAATATTTGTTGGATATTGCTTGAGACAGTGATGCAATAAGCCAAGAGTGCTCTAAGCTGATGGTGCACAAATATTTCATTCTTCACATAATTCTGTGTTATACTAAAATTAATAATGGTTTACTTCAGTTCTTAAAATGCACTAAATTTTACAGCAGTATTTTGGATTGACTCAAGCTCACCACTTAACTCACCACTTGCTATATGAGTGCAACGAGGGTGATAATAGTTTCAGTTTACACATGAGGGGGGTAAGAATACAAATTCCTTTAAACACAGACGCCTAGATTACAAGTTTTGCGCTAAACAGGGTGCGAAACTAACGCCAAAAAAGTTGTGTTATTTCACTCTCCATAGCGCTGCCATAACAAGTTACTGAAAAGCCTCCTTGTGGGTGCGATATGGTGGTGTTAAGCTCCATACCGCACAAAATCCAAGGACTGATTTGACGCTTTCCCCATAGACATCAATGGGGAGAGAGTGTTAGAAAAAAAAAGATTTTAGTTTGGGGAAAAAAGGATAAAAGACGTTTTAGTAAAAGTTGTAATTATTTTAGTGATAGTTTTTAATAGCATGTGTAGTTTTGCACAATGCAACCTTTATCAAATACTGTACCTCGTTAACAGGGGCATGTGCTCTTGAGTCATCCCCAATGCAATGAATGCTTATATGATATTTAGTGAGCATAAACTAAGCATATGTATATATGTTTACTTTTTGCTAGAGACATTTTTACTAATCCTATGTATTGCAAAAATGCTTCTATTAAAAACTGAAATGTGTTCATGTGCATTTCATTTACAGTATGTATTTTACTTAACATTTTTGGTGAAAAATGAAAGTATGGTTTTGTAGAATTAACTTATTTTCCCATAAGTGAATTGGACAATAAGAAGATGGGTAAATTACTTAGTAGATATATTGCCCAGTGTCATATTCATTAGCAATGTCTCAACATGCCATTCCCATGATGTTGGCTATTTAGACTATATTATATTATATTTAGACTATAGAAAGGGATTGACTATTGGCCAGTTAAGTCTCATATTACAATAAATATTGCAGGATCGATATTTTTGAATATCTGCTAAGCTGAAACACTTTGAGAGAAATAAATACATTTATGGATAAGAGAAATTCTTTCTTTTTTGGTCTTCTACCTGCTCCTACACATTAAGTACAGCTATGTACTTTGCATTACAATGACATCAATTAAAGGGACACTGAACCCAAATTTTTTCTTTTGTAATTCAGAAAGAGCATGCAATTTTAAGCAACTTTCTAATTTACTCCTATTATCAATTTTTCTTCGTTCTCTTGCTATCATTATTTGAAAAAGAAGGCATCTAAGCTTTTTTTTGTTTTCAGTACTCTGGACAGCACTATTTTATTGGTGGATGAATTTATCCACCAATCAGCAAGGACAACCCAGTTTGTTCACCAAAAATTGGCCGGCATCTAAACTTACATTCTTGCATTTCAAATAAAGATACCAAGAGAATGAAGAAAATTTGATAATAGGAGTAAATTAGAAAGTTGCTTAAAATGTCATGCTCAATCTGAATCACAAAAGAAAATTTTTGGGTACAGTGTCCCTTTAATTTTGTCCCATTTGTCCATTCATCAGCATAATGACTAGATAAGTGGACCACAGACTGAAAAATGTTTGTAACATTTTTTTTATGTTTGTTATTTGCATTTGTTTTTTGTTTATCACTTTTGCCTCCAAATAAAAGGTTCAGAGAACACAGAAAAGGGGGAAGAAGCTAAGATTGTTTGACAAATCGGCAGTGATATAAAGGGGGGCTGATCATTACTGTGTACATCTTCCATTGTCCAATGCTGACAGTGCACTACTACATGATTGATGGGAGGGCCAGCAAGTCAGGCATTAAATGCCAAACAGGCTTGTCCAATCAACTTTTTAACAGCACAGGAAGGTGGGAGTTTAGATGAATATCAGCTGTCTTTAAAGGGACACTCAAGTAAAATTAAAGATTCATGATTCAGCTTAAAGTTTTAAGAGACTTTCCTATTTACTTTCATTATCAAATACACAATCTTTTTATATACATGCTTTCTGAGGTACCAGCTCCTATTGAGCATATGCACAAGTTCACAGTTTATACGTATACTAGTCTGTGACTGACTGATGACTGTCAGATAATACAGAGGCTCAGCAAATGGAGAAAAAAATAATTTTAGTACCACTGCCTCTAGTACCATCACTACCAGTGCAAAGTCTGTATTTTCTTTTACTTGTCTAATGAGCAAAAGTGGGACAAGCACTTTTGCGTCTGCTTCACAGAATCAAATATAAGTTTCAAGACTGTTGTCTGCTGCTTTGGCTCAAATAACTAGAGGATAGAGGAGTGATACCAGCAGCAGTAGTATGATCGGGAGGGGTCTGAGGTCACCAAGCAGTCTACATGTTAACGTCAACTCTTTAGTCTACTCCCAAAACCACCTCTACCAGTGTTTGCCGCAGTGCCACCATCAGTTCTACTACTCTTCTGATTTCCTTTGCAGAAGTAGTTTATGATCACATTATGCAAAGCAGCCAGAGAGAAGCTGGAATTATTAAGCAGATTTTTCAGTGTCTGGCAGATCAGGATATTTTGTTCTGACTCCCAGCATGTCTTTAATAGCCGCCCTTTGTTCTGGACCAGGAGGAACTTCATTATGAGCCTTAGGAGATGGTGAAGAAGGATATTCCGATATGTAATGTGTTTGTAGGCCAGGAGTCTCCACCTGCAATGAGTTTCTCCATTGCCACCATCATATCCAGTTGTAGAGCAGCCAGTTAGTGGGTCAGAGTCAACCACTATCCACGTTGTTAGTTGCCACCTCCACTAGTAGTGTATCATGATCAAGACTTATGAATCTAGGCTCTAATTCTTTTGACACAAGTAGTCAGTGTGTGCCTTGTTGCACAACCATTTTGTAAGAGAAAAGCACCCCCCTCTCTAAAATAAGATAGCAATGATGAATCAAGTTCTTTAGAACTTAAGTTCCCGGGCCATTTCTTCAACAGAAATTACTATAATGTTTGCTGTATTGGGCATGCTAAACAGGCTCCGCATGTGATCTTTCATCTACTCCTTTAGCCTCCTGACAAGTGCTGCTACTTCCCTATTTAGTATGCCACCAGTTATAACTTCACGATTTTCAAGGGAGGCATCCACCTTGATCAAGAGATGACTGCTATGACTTGATCAAGACTGACATTGTTTTGGCTCAAGTTTTCTGTGATATACCTAAAAGGCTTTAAGACTGCCACTACCTGACCAATAATGGCCCTATCATCTCTGCCTCTTGGATCCCAATCCCAATAAATTCACAGGAGCCATAGCATAAAGGATAGTCCTCTGCTGCTCCAACATTCCACCTAGTAGCAATGTTGTCTTGCTTAAAACAGTGCTGGGTAAGCCCTTCCTTTTTCTGTTCATTCATTGGAGGGTGACTACCTTTAACACTGCTGCTAAGAAGAATTTAAACAACAAAAGTTGTTTAATTTTTATGTGGGGGTGCACTAACTCTGTGTGTGTGGTAATGTCACTGTGACAAAATATGAGTGTAATCAGTACACTGAAAAATATATATAAAAACACAATGGTAGCAGATTGTATATTCACACTGTAATGACAGGATATGTATGAAATAAAAGAAAAGACATTGACAAGAGATTCAATGTCCAAACAAACAAAATGTGTCTCTTGGACAATACCTTTGAAAAAGGGTCTTTGTTGACAATATGTTCCCAAAAGGTGTCAGGAGGAGAGTATAAGGCTTTCCATATGAGGCTGCTCCACTTGATCCCGTAGGTGAAGGGTCTAATCTGAATACAGAAAGCAAAGAAGAAAGGGGCGCCTCATAGCGTAGCCAAATCTTTAACTTAAAGAGAGTGTGTATAATGTGTGCAATCACACTCACATTTGAAGGTGGCACTTTGTGATTAAAAAGTGTGCTGTGGAAGTGGCCTGCAATCCTTTTGCACTGCAAAGGTATGTTTTGTATTTAACTGAAATGCAGATTCCTAAAAGCAGACCAAGGAATAAGTGTTCCAACTTGCTAAAACAGAAGGATCAAAATGTAAGTTTTGATTTCTAACATTGGGAAGGTAAGATGTATAATTTAACTTTAGGGCTTTGAGCAGGATTTTAAAGTTTTGGCTCGTCTTTGTTTGCCTTCCTTGAAGGTGTATTTTTGGGTTGGTGTACTAAAACTGAAGCAGGTGTGTGAGAAAGTGAGGAACGTGGATATTTTAAAAAATGAGAGGGTTGATTTTTTTTTTTAGATTATACGGAAAGTTTTTAGTGGTGAGAAGTGAAAGGTTAGAAGGGGAGATAAGAGGCTGGTGGGAGAAGGTGTAGTACTTGTAATTAATTAAAGGGACAGTCAACACCAGAATCTTTATTGTTTAAAAAGAAAGATAATCTCTTTATTACCCATTCCCCAGTTTTGCAAAACTAACACCGTTATAATAATACATGTTTTACCTCTGTGATTACCTTGTATCTATGCCTCTGCAAACTACCCCCGTATTTCAGTTCTTTTGACAGACTTGCTTTTTAGCCAATCAATGCCCACTCCAGGGTAACTTCACGTGCATGAGCTCAATGTTATCTATATGAAACACATGAATTAATGCCCTTTAGTGGTAAAAATGCATTCAGATTAGAGGCAGTCTTCACGGTCTAAGAAATTAGCATATGAACCTCCTAGATCGAATTAGCTTTCAACTTAGAATAGCAAGAGAACAGAGCAAAATTGCTGATAAAAGTAAATTGGAAAGTTGTTTAAAATTACATGTCCTATTTAAAACATTAAAGTTTTTTTGGGACTTGACTGTCCCTTTAATATTACTGTAATTATCAATGCTTTTTATTTCAATTTATTGTTTTGTTATCTCTTTTGTAAAAATGTATCTAGTTCCTGTATGTTCTAGTGCCTGTTAGCACTGAATCTTTCAATAGCTGGCATTTCATAGCAGTGTCATTTTGTTACTAAAATTAATGTGTTGTGGATTTCACATTGGTGTCAATGCAATTGAACAAATTTAATTTTGAACGAATTTCGTATATGAATATTCAAACTAACTGAACGTGATCATAAATTAAAGTCCAATGACCAAATCAGCCGAAAAATTTAACCAAATCTTTCGGACTAACCAAATATTTTGCCCATGCACATTTCTAGTTTTTAGCCTTGTAATAGTGTGGGTCTCACTGAAAGCGGCAAGTCCTGCAGATACTACATGCCTCACTCCAGGAGGAAATCGCCAATCGTGCAGTCTTGCTATTGTCAATTGCACATTCTCTCTGTTGGTGAGAGCCAGCCTAACTAATGCCGAATTGTGAAAACGAAAGCCGATGTACATGGTACGTTGGGTGCAATTAAGGGGTTAAACATGCGATTTTAAGAGATTTTTCAGTTTTCTTTTATTATTAAATATACATCATTCTCTTGGTATCCTTTATTGAAAAAAAACATACATAAATAGGCTGAGTAGCAGCAATGCAATTATGCACTACTGATGATTGGTGGCACATATATGCCTTTTGTCATTGTCTCACCACCATATGTGTTCAGCTAGGTCCAGGAAGTGGATTGCTGCTTTGGAGCAGACTTTATGGGGCCGATTTATCAAGCTCTGTATGGATCTTGATGCCCCTTGTTTCCGGCCAGCCTTCAGACAGATTGGTCGCAAATCTGCAGGGGTCTGCATTGCACCAGCAGTTCTTGTGAAATGTTGTCGGCATTTATCGATGTGCAGCGGACATGATACGCTACATTGTATCATGTCCGCTCGCACATTAATAAATATACCCCATCATGTTTAACCCATTTGCACAAGTTAAACATAGATATAGGTAAGTCTAGGTGAAATAATTAGATGTTCTTACACATTTCCTTTTTGCAATGATATGTCCCTTTAAACTACAAATCTTTAATTTGGCAATAAAATGTGTTGTTTACAAGCTTACAAATAGACTTGAGCTGGGTCTTTTTATGTAAATTATTAGTTACTATTTCTATGCTATAATTGGCTGCTTTCTGATACAATTTATTTGCTACTTTTTAATACAAAGAAATTGAGCAAGCACAAAGACAGACAGTTACATCCTATTTAGTATTCTAGTTAAAAACAAAAGCAGTGGAAATTTCCAGACTGTCAAAAGGAATTTAAAATGCATTCTGTCTATGCTTATTTTAGAAAAATCATCCATCACTTAATATTAAATGATTGCACATGTCATTGTCATTTATTTTAGTCTGACCAGTGCCTTTGTCCTTTCTGTTTCTACAAATGAAATAAACATTTCAAAAAGGTGGTTAAAACGATTGTTCCTTCCTGTGATCACACACATTACTTTATCTTTTAGTGGCACTTTAATCATTATATTCTCTTCCCCCAAAAAGCTTTATTTAGTAAACAACATTTTGCTGTAGGCTGCTTCTTGCACACAATATTTCTTATGAATGATGGTTGCTTATATATGAGTTTATATGACATGAATTTATATAAAATATGACATAATTATAAACTTCTTCTTCATAATCAAGTCATACACAATTTAATTAGAATGCTATAAAAGTGCGTTTAGAATTATAGCATCATAGAATCTTAAAACTATTCCATGTTTCACCAGAAAATAAATACGTAGTACAGACAGGAATGACAGATCAGTCTATTTACAGTATATGTGTGTGTATGTATGTGTATTATATATATAATATATATACTATATATATATATATATATATATATATATATATATATATAAAATATATATATATACACATACATACATGTGTGTGTGTGTATATATATATATACAGGTATATATATATACTGTATATATATATATATATATATATATATATATATATATATACTGTATATATATATATATATATACAGTATATATATATATATATACATACACATTTTATACATATACATACGTGGGTATATATATAGCTATATTGTTCATGTAATACACTTATACTTTAAATTACAATTCTTAATAGAGCAACTTATCTTGTTTCTTCTAAAAAACAAAAAAAAACAAGCACTTCATTAAAAATGGAATTTCTAAGAAACAGAGAGTTTGTGAAATGCAATTTTTCTTGAAGAATATTCCCTTATCTAAGTCCCAAGGTGTTTATTGCACACTATCAGCCACGGGCAGCTTCTTTAGTATCTATAACCATTAAGCAAATGAACATAGGATTTCAACAGGTCAATTAGTGGCTAGACAACTTTTTGGAAGCAGTTTTGACAAAAGACTTCTTCCATCCTTATGTTGTTTATAGATTAAAGACATCATACAATGTATTTTTTTTTTACAAAAATAATGTTTTAAGGCATACATTAACCTTGTGACCATAGCAAATAAAAGGAGGACTGTGCTAAAATAGAAAATATGCAAATAATTTTGAGGAACTAAAGCTATTAAAGAAACTGTTATATAATGAGCCAAATAAATTGACGATTATATTTATTTAATGATAATAATAATATTAATGATAATTATTATTATAGTTGTTGTTATTGTTATTATCATAATTATTATTGTTGTAAAACAAATTCTTTAAGGGGGCGGAGCCTGATGTCAAAGCGGCTAGATGTGCTATGAAGGAGCTCCTCACTTTGTTTGACATTCTGGGGACTAATTCTTTACTTTAATCGAAGTTGCGAGTTCTACAACAATACCAAAGGAGGAGATGACACCTTAAATCTATCTGCGATTCGTGCTTTTTGACATAAAGAGTACAACATCCTGTTGGAAACTTCGTTAATTATGCGGCCTATCTGGCCAGCCTGGATAATGGCGCCTATTGCAGTTTGCATGAATGCACCCGCTCCCATCTAACGATCTGACTTACAGACTTGTATCTAAGAGACTGTTACTTAGCAGACCAACGGCAGCTACTTGGCATCTATATTGTATATTTCCAGAATGGAGGGTATCAAGCAAGCGCTACAAGAACTTTTGGAAAACTTTGAATTAACAATACTCCGTAGCTTAGGCAGTCCGATATGGAAAGAGAGCACTGGAAAGTTTCCCTACTCAAACTCTGTGACTCCAATCCTAAAAGCGCAGATGGTCACGGCTCAACATAGGCAGACTACTACTGATTTATATGGACAAGATCAGACCTCGTGGGGTGCAGACGCTCCCCGGCACCAAGTTGCTGTCTATCCCAATTCAACATACTCAGCTAATAGGACGTGGTCGGTAGCTATGGGCCCTAGCTGCCCGATCACAGATTACCAACTCTGCATCTGGAAATTCCCTACAGCAACGACTAACAAATATTTGTCAGAGCTGGACAGCTTTGATATGAGGAGTATACACGGAGCCTTCGACCGTGAGTGCCATCATGGGGAGCTGCTGCAGGTTATTTCACAAGCCGGGGAGATCGCATTGTGTGAGTCTAACGCAACAGCTGTGCTGGAGTTCAAAAACTGCGAAGTGACATCTTCTTCCATGTTCTGTACAGTGGTAAAGGAACGGTTACAAGCAGCTCGAGGTAGCGGATCAGTAGCTCCAGGTGGCTTAACTTTCATGTTCTCAGGACTTCTTCATTTACCGGACTGCATTGTCCAGCTTGGCTTGACATACAAGACAATGAATATCCCTGTGCTCTCAACATTCCCTGAGATGGGGATTGGATAAATAACATGTGAAGAGTTAGGTCCCCTTAATACCTTATAATCTGGGGGCAATATAGTATATGGACAGAATCTAAGTGTATATTATTTGATAAGAGTGATTTTATGTAAAGTGTATGGTGTTTCAGAATTTATATTTAACTGGTCTATACTCCGGTAATTTTCTTTGTTAAAGCTGGTTTCAGTGTGTACCATGGTTAGTTTTCACACATGCTGTTGTTTTATACAATATCCTATAGTTCTTCTCATTTAGATCTAATTGTGCCCTGTACCACCTCCACATCAGCTAGCCCAAATTAGCAATCTGCATTTTAAAATAACTAAATTTGTGCAGACTGGTTGAACACTATAATATTGAGGCACACTAACAAAGGCTATTATTACTATAGACAGCAGAGTTGTATTCTCGTTTAAGATAAGACACGCTCTGTCTAGAGAGCATTTCACTTCCACATGCTATAGGAAAGGATAGTTGCATATTTGTATCACCATATCATATAACTAATGGATATCACTATTCCCTTCTACAAAGCTACATGACAATCAGAACATCCACTACTCAAAGTTAATGTGAGTTCTTAGCTACCTTATGCTACAATTTATTAAGGCACCTATACCCACTTAACACTTTAAGTTGCACTCATGTATAGATTCTTGTTGGTATGTTTGTTAGTAATTGATAGACCCTATAAGATGATGTCCTAAATGCTGATTGTTAAAAAATATTACTTTATTTACAAACATTTGAGAGGCAGTCATGTTGGCCCTCATGTCTCCTACAAAGAGATTATTAGAGCTGGTTTACTGTTCAGCCATTATTGCAATGTTTAGTCCAACTGCCACCTAAACATACCCATCTGTAGCTATATATGGGTTCTTGATATTAGTTTCCTAAATAGATGCTTGAGCTGCAGCTGCAGTTTCAATTGTAAATTCTATGTTGCAAGAATTATATATCAGATTTTAGATCATGCCTGGATACGGGTGATGACATCAGTTTATTTTATTTTACTTATATTCTATATTACTAAGCTCCGCCCCCCCCCCTTTTGGAGCTTATTTATTAAGCTAAGGGACACAGATCCAATCGAAGACCCCCTAAAACAAAAATACGTAAGAGTCCCTCTTTATAGTTGCGGTTGATAAACTTTTTTTATGATATAGGTATATGTTTATAGTCTGGAGGACCCAAAAAGGGCCCTATATAATAATCCCTCCCCCCATACTCTATTCACTTATCTTTGGACCACTCTAGCTACAAGGGCTTATCTTTGACCCTATATGTTATTGAATTTAATAAGAAGATACAGATGTGAGGACCTAAAAAGAGGTCCTATATACCATAAACTTTAAAATCTGTAGTCGATACACAGGTTTATTAACCACTTAGATTACATTACATTTCTTGGAATTGCTCATGGATATTAGTTACTTATTGTCAGAAATGTTTGTACGCCTCCCATTTTTGATGTAACGCTTTGTGTATAAATAGTAATGTATACTTTTCTAGACCGCCCCCACTGGTTGGAGGCCTATGTTTGTGGTTACTATATATTACTTTATCTTTCACCTCAATAAAAATATTATAAAAAAAAAAAAAAATTCTTTAAATGATAAAGTAATAGTGAAAGGTGAAAAAATTCATTATGAATATTCAGTAAATTATCATTTTTGTTAAACTTTAACATTTTTGTAAAAAAACATTATTTTGAAAAGTCTTTTCTCACGCTGGAAATTGTTATTTTAGGAAAATTTATCAAAGTCTTCCAGTAGGAAAAAGGACATTTGGATATTATTTCCCACCTTTAATTCACTGATATTGGGCTAGATTACAAGTAGTGCGCTAAATTGCACACATATTAAATTTTGAAAGTAAACGCGAGTGGAGACCTAGGGGCCGATTTAACAACAGCTGAATGGCCCCTAATCGCCCTGTTTCCATGCGAGCGGAGTTAAGAATCAGTGGTCTTAATACTGCTGCTCCTTAACTCATCCACTGCATCTGAGGCTGCGGACATCAATCCGCCTGATCATATACAATGGGGTTGATTGATGCCCCCTGCTAGCCGATTAGCCGCAAATCATCTTGGCAGCCACAAAAAAATAAAACAGCTGGTGAGCCAATTAGCAGCGGAAGCTGGATGGTTCTGCCAATAACCTGCTGTGTTTAGCTTGTGAACTTGCAGTGCCTGAATGAAACCCTACCTATGTGTTTAACCCATATACGTAAATTAAACACATAACATTCCATGGTAAACAATGCAAAATTTACATGTTCTTTTGAATTAGAGCATGTCATGTTTGCACTATATTGTCCCTTTAATAATGCACAATGAAACACCTTTGTACTTTAGCTAATTATTTTGTAAGCTTATAATAAAATGTAAGTCGGAAAATAATATTTTCTACACAACCCTCATCCTGCATCATAATCTTACAACATTTGATACAGTGTCTGATCAGTACCGCATCTCATCCCTAATTGATCATGGCAAAGGAGATAAGATAAAATATATGCAATCATATATGCCTGGATTGTAATACAATGCAAATTTAGCTAACAAATTGATTATTTTTTTTTATTTTTTATAAACATTTGTTATGCAGCACATGTTCATATACACATAAACTACTTTAATGTCCCTTTAATTTAAGTACTTTCTTTAGCATTAGATAATGTTAAATCATGATAAATATGCTCTTTTAACTGACCCATGGATATTGATGTAAATTACTAAAGGCTAAGATTTTTCCATTCAATACCAAACCTACTAATATCATCCACTATACAAGTTTGAAGATATCATTGAAAAACAAAGAAACAGACTTTAAAGGAAGCAAAATAATGGATTAGCTTATTATGTCAAAACACTTAAATGAGAACTGTAGCTCTGTTTATCGATCTGAAGAAAAGGAAAAATCAAGGAAATCAATAGAACATACGTTACGTTTCATTCTCTACCGTATCTATTTCTCATAACCTTTGTCCTAATTCACATTTAAACATTTAGAATAAAAAAGGTTTATGCATTTTGATTTTGATCTTCAGAGACATTAAATGACTAGGTATTTTTCTATGAATGCAATTATTCTCTCCAAAATTCACTTTTATGTTATCATACAGTCTCATTCCCCAAAATCACCCCCTTCTCTTCATCAAACAGCTGCGAAAAATGAGTTATGAATATTTTCTTTGTCTCTCTACTTTGTATGTTCTGTAAAACTAACTTGATGTCATTTTAATCTATTTATTTAATTGTTAAAATTAGCAATACAAATTAACCCCAAACTCAGAACATTATTTAAAATAGGATAATCTGTCTATAAAAATTGTACTTGCAAAGAATATATCTATCAAAGAAACACGATTTTAGGAATTTACTTACAAAAAGATATTTTTCTCTGTAATTCCTTTCCTTCTCTAATCATTGCAAAGACATAAATGCCCTAACCATTCTTTTCTCCATGCTATTTTAAGAATGTAAAAAAAGTTCAACTAACAATTTTAAATATATGAATAGAATCTAAAAATGTATGCTCATTAAAACACAATGTCCCAGATTACAAGTGGAGTACAAACGTTTTTGCGGGAGTGATTTCTGGTTTTGACGTTCGTTTGCACGCAGGTTAAATTGTGCTGGTATTAAAAGTTTAAAGTAAACGCGATTGCTTGAGCGCAATTCAAGTTAATGCTTATTGGTTAGCACAACCTCAGAGCTGTGGTTAACTATTTTGTGAAACAAAAAAGTGTCGCAAAACACATAAAAAATACATTACAGGGGGACTTCCGGGATGCGGCCAAGTAAGGACGCAAAACTATGAGCAGCTCAAACTTTCCTGTTAAATCTACAGAATATCTTACGGTATAGCTACTATCTGGGCTTCATTTTAACATCTTCATGATCTTCAAAGAATCGTCTATCATAAGAAGCCTTCCTTTTCAAGATCATCCTGTGTTATCATAGTCCGGAGCTATCTAGAGGCTGAGGCCTTATCAAAACCACCCCAGTGGCTTACCTCACGGTTTCCAATGTCACGCAATACTCTAAATGTGCTGTTTCATGTTAATGGAAAACATTCTACTGCGCTTGCCTGCCTAACGTCTAATGCAGGTTTGTGCCATGGAATCTGTGGAGTATATCCTGGGGGAGCTACGCTGCCTACTTGTTGATTATCGTGTGGCATTCAATGAATCGCTATCTATCGCTCTTGATACTAGTGGCGGCTCTACTCTTCAGCAACCCATCCTACCCAAGCTTGATTCGGATGAGAGCAGGAGCAGTAGTGCTTTGGGGCCCTAGTGTTTACTACCTGTCCCTAGCCAATTTCAGCCAGACCGGGAACCTACTATGGTATACCCTCCAGTGGGAAGATGAGGTTGCAACTAAGCAACTAGAAAGCTGTGGGAAGAGTCGTGCTGTTCTACTAAATGCTTGTGAAGAAATAGCCGTTACAAGACAACCAATTTCTACATTGCTCTAGGAGGTTATTACTGGTGTGTAAATTTTTGGAAGAGCCATGATTAGCTTCTCATACATTTATGACTATATACACACACACTATGCCCTCTTATCTTATCTGATATGCAAGAAGCCCCATGAGGACATATGACTAGCAGTAATTAGAACATAAATATAAACATTAGTTTCCCAAAGTCTGAACACTGTATATGTATATGTACAGCTATAATGCAAGCAACCTAAACTTAGGTATTACACGATCATTCCCATAACCAAGTCCAAGGTGGTCATGAACATACATGATACTCCTAACCTTAGCTGCCATAGGATATGACCAGTGCAGTATTAGCTACCCTAATATAAAATAATCTAAAACAGGCATCCAGAGGGATAATAGTAATGGATGTGTCCTCATTTATCACATTTATTTGAGACAGAATAAGTGTACATATCCATCTATGTTGACACATCAGATACTGACAGAGATTGAGATCTGGATGGAGGTCACAATCTAGCTCAATTATACAACTTATGTGTAAACATGTATGGTAAAGTAATGACTTATAGGGCTATGACAATATCAAGATTGTAGTGGGCTATTTACTTAAATGGGTCTGACTACAAAAAAAAAACAAAGATTCCAAAGTTCTAAATCTCCACTCAACCATAGTCTATTTATTATTTTTTTCCAGTAGTTAATAATGTCAAATTCAAAGTTGAAACCCTTAGGTACCAGACTATCCAATTTGTGGATCCAGAAGATCTCTTGTCGACTCAGGATCTGTAATTTATCGCCACCCCGAGGTGGTCTTACTATCTGTTCGATAGCCTGCCACCTAAAGGAATCAACATTGCCATGATATTCATCAATAAAATGTTTTGACAGGGCAGAGCATGCTTTGTAATTAGAGATATATGACTGATGCTCCTTAATCCTTTTCCCCTCCTCACGGGTCATTCTCCCCAAGTCATGCAATAGATCAAATACACCACAAACTTGCTAGTGCAATTAACACATCCCTTTGTCTCATATTCCTCAGAGTGATCAGCAGAACGGAATTTTGTAGTAGCATGGACATGGTCACTGATGCCTGTATGACGTAACCATGAGCTAGCTGAGCTGTCATCTCTCAGGAGACTAGGAGACAAGAGGTTGCCAAGAGTTAAATTCCTTTTTTAAACAAATCTACATTTGAGTATCACCCATGAGAATGGGCAAATTCTTTTTAATTATGGAACATACTTCCTTATTCGGGTTTGAAAAGGTGGTGATAAAAGTGGGATCTGTTTTCTTTGTGCAGGGGATTTTGTATAGTTTTGTGGTTTGTCCTTGATTAGTGTGTCCCTATCCATTTTGCAAACTTGTGCAAAAGCACCTGCCACTACATGTTTTGGGTAACCTATTTTCCAAAGACGCTTGGTAAGTTCCCCACTCTCTCTCAGAAAGGCACTCTTCAAAAGTGCAATTCCGTTTCGCATAAAATGGCCCATAGCAATCCCCCCAAAAACATGTTTAGGGTGATTGCCCCGGGGCATGCAAAAGGAAGTTACCTGATATAGGTTTCTTGTAGAGATTTGAGAATACCTTACCACTACCAGCATCAGAAATGAAGGTGACTTAAATGGGTCTGACTACAAAAAAAACCCAAAGATTCCAAAGTTCTAAATCTACACTCAACCATAGTCTATTTATTATTTTTTTTCCAGTAGTTAATAATGTCAAACTCAAAGTTGAAACCCTTAGGTACCAGACTATCCAATTTGTGGATCCAGAAGATCTCTTGTCGACTCAGGATCTGTAATTTATCGCCACCCCGAGGTGGTCTTACTATCTGTTCGATAGCCTGCCACCTAAAGGAATCAACATTGCCATGATATTCATCAATAAAATGTTTTGACAGGGCAGAGCATGCTTTGTAATTAGAGATATATGACAGATGCTCCTTAATCCTTTTCCCCTCCTCACGGGTCATTCTCCCCAAGTCATGCAATAGATCAAATACACCACAAACTTGCTAGTGCAATTAACACATCCCTTTGTCTCATATTCCTCAGAGTGATCAGCAGAACGGAATTTTGTAGTAGCATGGACATGGTCACTGATGCCTGTATGACGTAACCATGAGCTAGCTGAGCTGTCATCTCTCAGGAGACTAGGAGACAAGAGGTTGCCAAGAGTTAAATTCCTTTTTTAAACAAATCTACATTTGAGTATCACCCATGAGAATGGGCAAATTCTTTTTAATTATGGAACATACTTCCTTATTCGGGTTTGAAAAGGTGGTGATAAAAGTGGGATCTGTTTTCTTTGTGCAGGGGATTTTGTATAGTTTTGTGGTTTGCCCTTGATTAGTGTGTCCCTATCCATTTTGCAAACTTGTGCAAAAGCACCTGCCACTACATGTTTTGGGTAACCTATTTTCCAAAGACGCTTGGTAAGTTCCCCACTCTCTCTCAGAAAGGCACTCTTCAAAAGTGCAATTCCGTTTCGCATAAAATGGCCCTTAGCAATCCCCCCAAAAACGTGTTTAGGGTGATTGCCCCGGGGCATGCAAAAGGAAGTTACCTGATATAGGTTTCTTGTAGAGATTTGAGAATACCTTACCACTACCAGCATCAGAAATGAAGGTGACATCTAGAAAATTAGTCTTCATTTTGCTCCATTCAAATGTGAAGCTTATCTCTACATCATTGTTATTGAGATACTAAACACATTCATGTGCAGTCACGGAATTGCCAGACCAAATGATCAAAAGATCATCAATGAAGCGCACATCACTGATCAAAAAATGGGAAAAATGGTTACCATCTCCATAGAGGTGGAACCGCTCCCACCACCCCATAAACTGGTTGGCGAAGGACTTTGCCCCTATCATGGTCCCACGTCTCTGAAGATAGTAACGCCCAGAAAACATGAAAAGATTATGCTCCAAGAGGAATTCAACTGTTTGAAATCATCTGACAAATCAGTATACAAATCCAAGAATTCTATCGCCTTCAGGCCAAAGCGGTGAGAAATACTTGAATACAATAAGACAACGTCTATCGTTATCCAACTATACTCCTACCTCCACTTGATATTTTCCATAATAGCTACAATATGCGTAGTGTCCTTAATGTAACTGAGAAGTCTGTGTACAAGGGGCTGCAGAAACTGATCGACCCTGCTGAACCGAAGTTCAAACAGAGACCCTATACCTGCCACAAGTGGTCTTCCCTTTACATTTTCAAGGTTCTTGTGGACCTTGTTATTAACAAGTAGATGATCAAAAGTTCTCTTATCTATGTAGCCCATTTCTACTCCATCATCCAATTAGCTCCCAAGTTGCACCTTAAATTGTTTAGTAGGGTCTCTGTAACAGGGTCGCTCAGCTGTATAAGTGTCTCATTGATATACATACAACGGTCCATGATAACTACACTCCCACCTTTGTCAGAGTTCTTAATGATAATGTCCTTGTTAGATTGTAAAGCTATAAATGCTTCCCTTCCAGCTCTGGATAACTTCGAAATATGTCCCTGTCTGCAATAAGATAATTTAGTTAAATCCTTGACTACCCTTTTGTGAAAAATCTCAGGGGATAAACCCCTAACATGTAGTAGGTAGAAATTGGATTTAGATTTTGAATTATTCTTTCTTATGTCCCTCAGGCCCAAAACTTGGTCAGAGGCTGATAGATCTTCAAGGGAGGTAAGGGTACATATATCCCTAAAAGTAAAATCCTCATAGTGAGTATTTACTGTAGCATTAGATAATATTCCTTCCTCTAGAACCTCCCTATTACATGTTAAATGGAAATATTTATAAAGGATCAGATCCCTAACAAATTTATTCACATCAAGTATTGTTTGAAATAAGTCAAAATCTTGTAAGGGTACAAATCCTAGTCCTAGACTACGTACCTTGTTTTTTACTTCTGAAATATGGACAGAAGAGAGATGAATGACCATATTGCAATTCATTGATACTTTGTTCTCTGATTCCTGTTGCCCTGTAGTGTATATGCAAAACAGAATGAGAAGCAGTCTGCCAGGAACGAACAGCAGCATCAATAGCTTGTTCTATGGCCCGGTTGCCACCTGGTAGTAGCTTCTTTCTGCCCAATTGTGCTTTTCACAGAGGAAAACTTTCCTGTAGTATATCAGTCTGATCCCGCCGACATGGTCAGTCCAGCCCCGAAATACCAGGCAATTCTCCTCTGAACAAGGAACATGACAACCCCAGACGATCGTTTCAGCCTCCTTTGGGCCTCGTCAGTGAGGTGCAGCCATATCCCTCTAAGCACATTGGGCAAGGAGTCCACGTCTGGTTTCCCCCATCACCCTTAGGGAGACTATCCCCAGGGTCAAATTTACATATGCAAAACAGAATGAGAAGCAGTCTGCCAGGAACGAACAGCAGCATCAATAGCTTGTTCTATGGCCCGGTTGCCACCTGGTAGTAGCTTCTTTCTGCCCAATTGTGCTTTTCACAGAGGAAAACTTTCCTGTAGTATATCAGTCTGATCCCGCCGACATGGTCAGTCCAGCCCCGAAATACCAGGCAATTCTCCTCTGAACAAGGAACATGACAACCCCAGATGATCGTTTCAGCCTCCTTTGGGCCTCGTCAGTGAGGTGCAGCCATATCCCTCTAAGCACATTGGGCAAGGAGTCCACGTCAGTGTATACCACTGATTCCCCTCCGTATTTACTTCACTGTTGTTCTCTGCCTCTTCCACCTCTCCCTCCCTCCCCTCCCTCCTTCTCACTGCGATTGTTTGGGGGCCCACTGAAAAACCTGAGTGTCAACAGTGGGTGTTTGATTATAAACCGGAGGTGGGTGGGTAGAGATGGATGAGTAATGTGACTCCTCCTGAGTGTTAGGTCCTAGCATTTTGGGCCTCACCCCCATCTGATGTGAAGTTTTCAGGATACCCCTGACTTGAACCCCAGGCCTAGGGCCCCCACTATTATTTGGGGAAGCTGCTGCCTGTGGTAATGCTTCCTCTGGCTCTGAGCCAGATTGCTCATCTTGATCAAAACTAAAGGCAAATCTGTCCTCATCTGGCTCCGAGTCAGAGAAAGCAACCTTTTTAGGGTGGTCTATTGCAAAGCTCAAAGTATCCTCATTAGTTGCGCCTGCATCAGTGATAACCTTAGGTTTAAACCAGGACCTTTTACGTTGGCTTTTACGCCATATATAGAACACACCTAAAGTGTAGTCTTTCTTATCTCTGAGGAATTTAGAATGCTTGATTTGAATAACAAGCCTCCTAAATTCCTCTATGGTGTTATTTAGAATTTCATCATAATGGGTGTAAATCTCATACTGAGTAAACATTCATTTCAGCCTGTAGCTGAGTCACTTTAATTTTGATCTCATTAAGTAGGAAGTCCTTGTAATCAATCAGTAGGGCAATTAGTTTAAGGGAAAAGTCTGTCAAAACAATGTTCCATCATTCAATAAAGTCCTTGTCCTTTACATGATAGGTTGGGAATTTGTTAATACGTAGGCCCCTTGGGATCATTTTAAGGGCTAGGTAATTTAGATTAGATCCACTTGTCCTATCTCAGTTTTTCTTCTTTGGTTTTAAGATATTCCATGTCCTGGAACAAGTCCCCCAGTTTAGTGTTAGCTATGTCATTGTCAAATACATCAAGTTCCGAAGCATCAAGATTGTCATCATCAATTTTTTTAAGGGAGAAAAAGGAGTCTGCATCCGCTATAATTTTCAATAATATAGTTGTCTCGAGCCAGCAGTCTTATTCCTTAATAAAGAGCAATTAAGCCATATGAAAAATATCCCTGGTAACTGGGAATAAATATAAAACACAAGAGAAAAGTCCAGTGGGAATAGGCCTGTGCAATACCTGTATTTTAATGTCACTTAGCCACATCACAGGGAGTCAGTAGGTATGTCATCAAGTAGTTGTCACAGCCATATAGAGTTAAATAATACCTGTCTCTCTTCTAGGGGGCAGAGGCTGTAACCCCTCCTACCCCTATGTGATATATAACTCTATTGGCCTCAAGGTAGATTAGACTCAGAGGACCAGGGTAGCTCTCCCTCCTACCTCTGTAGGCTAGTTTATTTGTTGAAAATCACTAAGAGAGTGTTACTACTCCTGACTCACCCGCCATAGGAATTACCAATCCTTCTGGAGATCATGTGGAGCAGTAAAACAGAGATTGCGGCTGAAGAATCATTCACCACAATACCTCTGCTGTAACTACAATTTGTCCCTCTCCATCAGCGTTATCCACTCTGGCGGTGTCAGTTGGTGTGTGTATCCAGGCAAGTAGCGTTACTTGCAATAGGCTCGAGGCTTAGGAGGCGTGGATGCAAGGAAGATAGCGGAGCCCCAGTGCTCCATAATAGACATAAAACAAACACAGTAATCCACAGCTGTCCAGCCTCATATGTAAAAAAAAAAAAGTCTTTATTTCAAAAAAGTTAAAGTTATCAGCCATTTCAAAAAGCAGACTCCAAAACAGGATTAGCCATGGGAGAATAAGTCTTACCAGTTTCGGTCATTTGGACCGTAATCATAGACCTAATTGCACAGAGGTTAGTAATTTTTAAAAAAGTTTTAAAAAGTTTACAAACTTGCTTATTAATTTGAATCACACTTTTTGTTACAGATTTGTCAGGTCATGATATGTACAGAAAGCAATTGAATAGTTGTGACCTGCTGGAAAAGAAAACAATGAAAAATGACTTACAGTATAGTAAGACCTAAATGTGAGCAGCATCTAAAAACTCCAGAACAGTGATGGGAAATGGCAAGAAGTAAAAATATCACACTTAAACATTTGTCTGCATAGATTCTGACTTGTTAATTTTCCAAATATATGCCCCATATTACTGACAGTGGGCTAGATTGCAAGTGGTGCACTATTGTAAGCACGGGTCACAATAAGTAGCATTGTGACTGTGCTAACTTACACGAATATTACAAGTTTAAAGTAAACACGTTCGCTCAAATAAAAACTAAATTTGCAAGTTTTGAGTTAGCGAGAGTGGAGACCATGGGACCCATTTATCAAGCTTGAGGGCCGTGTTTCTGGCGAGCCTGCAGCTTGCCAGAAACACCAGTTATGAAGCAGCGGTCTAAAGACCGCTGCTCCATAACCTGTTCGCCCGCTCTGAGCAGGCGGACAGACATCGCCGCAATTCAAACCGTTTGAGTACGATCGGGTTGATTGACACCCCCCTGCTGGTGGCCGATTGGCTGCGAATCTGCAGGGGGCGGCGTTGCACCAGCAGCTCACAAGAGCTGCTGGTGCAATGCTGAATATGGAGTGTGTATTGCTCTCGGCATTCAGCGAGGTCTGTCGGACCTGATCTACACTGTCGGATCAGGTCCGACAGACCTTTGTTAAATAGGCTCCCTAGCATAAAGTGTAAGGGCCAGATTATGAGTGAAGCGCAAATTAATGCTCCTGCTTGATTATTAATTGCAATAGAAGTATGTTTTTTTGCTCTTATCAGGTTGCGCTCATATTACTAGTTGAAAGTAAACTGTTTTCGCTCTAGCGGTAACCCAACTAGCAAAAAAATCTGAAGTAAGAATTTTAAATATTTTATAATGTGTTTTACTTTGCATTTACTGTAAAAACTTTATATTATAAAATATAAAAAAATAATATTCTTCTATGTGAAAAACATTGAAATGTGAAATATAAATAACTATTGTCGGGTTGAGCGCATTTGATCTTACGCGGTGCCGGTTAAGTAATCAAGCAATAAGTATTATTTTTTTAATAATGCACTCCATTGAAGTCTATGGGGAGAAGAAATTAGCGAGGTCTTCTTCTATGTGAAGAACTATGGAATGTAAAACATTCATAACTCATTTTGGGTTTAGCGTTGTTGGTCTAATACGGTGTTGAATTAGCGTGCGAGAGATAAGTGTTAGTTTTTTTTAAGCGGTTTCCAATAAAAGAATAAAAAGATGTCCTGAATAGTGCGCATCAGCTTTGACTCTTGCGCAAACAATTTAATTTCAACTTCAAATACGCACGCTAACCCGCTTGCATAAAAAGTTGCTTCCAGCCATGTTTGCACTCAATCGAAAACTTTTAGCGCTCCACTTTTATAGCCCAGTGTGTTTTCATTGCAAATTGCATAGAAATAGATTCACTGGAATTTCAATCCACCACTTTTCAGCAGAGATATAAAACCATTAGTTTACATCAATTTGTAAGTTTCTATGATTTTGTCTTCATACATTTATACTACAAACAAGATGCAGGCTGTTAAAAAGCAAATTAGTAAATTGTTCACATACAATACAGCCTGAGCATATTCACTTTATAAACAGCCCCCAGTGTGTGTTGCAATATTGTTTACTTTGAACCAATGCAATATATTTATTGAGTACAACTTAGAAAAAAAGAGTCTTGGCATTAAAATAAAGAAAACAAATTAAACTGAGAATATTCAGCATTACCAATTCTGCAAGACGGCAATAATATTTGTAGTGGTGCAGACAAACAGTACAGACAATACTCCCATGCACTTTAAATATACGCTAAGGTTTTTTTTTCTTAATTATATGTAACAAAGACAAGATATCTCATTGTTTGAAAGATTCCAAAGCACTTCCCTGAGAGTACTTCCTTATTCTGACCTGCTAATAACAGATACAAATTACCAGAACTGAAGCATAGTTAAATAGCAGCACAGTCTCTTAGTTCCAAAGCTGTTAATTACAGGTATAGATCATATGCAAATATCGTCATATCTCTAGTTTCAATGGAGCTTGTATGAATTTCTTTATTATTTGACTTTCTTCTGGCTATGTCACTCATGGTAGATAAATTAAACCCAATGTGATAGCCACAGGCTTTTCAACCTATCTTAAAATGCACACATGTGTGTACTGAGCTAGCTCTAAGCCTTTTATATTATGACTCCCAAAACTTCCTTAGGCCTTCATTAGAATCAAACCAGAAAAATAAACAAAGATATAAATATATTGTGAATACTAAGAAGGAAGAAACAATGTTTATTGTGTCACAAAATGTCCTTTATGTATTCAGAGCATTGTTTCCTCCACAGAGATTTTATTACTGAAAAATAGTATTTATATATAGCTACAATCTGTGGAGGTATAAACACTCACAATGATATATGTTTTATATCAGCAATAAATGTGGTATTATTATATAATAAGATGATTATGATACTTCTTATGACAATATTGATGAGAATTATATCAGTGTTCCAAAAATTTAATAATATTGATCCCAAACCCACTTTGATACTTTGTTTTATGAAGATGACTTGGAGCTATCAGGTTTCATTGTGACAGGCTACCTTTAGACAGAATTGTCAATCATGCCTATAAAACGGCATTAAAAGTCTATTCCATTGCAAGAATTGTATGCTGTAATTTGTTAGAAGGGATCATTTTAACATTACTAAGCCTAGAATACTATGCACATAGTTCTGAAAAACTCACCAGCATGAAGATAAATCATCATTATTTTACTGAGGATTATACTGCAAATTATCAACAACAGTGGAAAACAGCAGTCATGTATACATGAAAAGTACAACTTTTCAGGCCAATACTAAGGGCCTAGCATAGCCCTTTACACTGTGTCACATTTACTATGGCAGTGATGTCTCTGACAAATTTAAAATACGGATTGAGTGTTTGCTTAATATTGAGTAGATGGAACAATAGGTTTATGGGGCCTATCTATCAAGCTCCGAATGGAGCTTGAGGGCCCGTGACTCTGGCGAGTCTTCAGTTAAGAAGCAGCAGTCACAAAGACTGTTGCTCCATAACCCTGTCCGCCTGCTCTGAGCAGGCGGACAGGAATCGCCGGAATTAAACCCAATCGAGTACGATCGGGTTGATTGACACCCCCTGCTGGCGGCCCATTGGCCGCGAGTCTGCAGGGGGCGGCGTTACACCAGCAGCTCACAAGAGCTGCTGGTGCAATGCTGAATGCGGAGAGCGTATTGCTCTCCGCATTCAGCGATGTCTGTCGGACCTGATCCGCACGGTCGGATCAGGTCCGACAGACATATGATAAATAGGCCTCTATATCTTCGCATAAATCAAAGCTTCAAAGCTATCAATCATTCCCTGGCCTTTGGGTTGAATTTGACATAATGTGGTTTGACTGTTGTTATTTTTTTATATATAATTCTAGTTATCCTTCCATGAGGAATAAGCAACCAGCAGTAGGGTTTTCTTTCAGAGAAGGCTTCATAAATGGAGCTCTCAGTCTCAAGTTAGGACCACTATATGGCAGCAGATTTGCAAGAATGTTATCCTTTTGCAAGAGCACTATATGGCAGCAGATTTTCAAGAATGTTATCCTTTTGCTAGAGCACTAGATGGCAGCACTATTTCCTGCCATGTAGTGCTCCATATGCCTACCTAGGTATCTCTTCAACACAAAATATTTTTTTTTTGTTTCATACCCCTTTAAAGGACTATTTTTAAACTTTAAAATAATAGAAGATCCTCCACAGATAAAAAAAATATTATATGTGTCAATTGGTTAGTGAATCCCATAGTTTCTATTTATGCAAGACACCATTAAATGTTCAGTAGATTGAGAGGGTATGTGGCTTATTGATGGCTACATGCCTTTTATTCTTACATACAGTATCAGCTGTAAAAAATGCAGTCATGATGTTCACATTCTCTTTGATTTTGTTTTATCAGCTACCAGGAGTTGGAAATAGTAAATCCATTGGTCTTTTTGGCACATAACCAAACATTATTCTTTCAGCAACACAAAATGCTAGAGGCAAGGTTTTTGGATGTGCCCATTGTGTAAGCTCTGCTATCAATTCAAAACTGTGATTCTGTTTCAAAGCTTAATCACTATATTCTGAAAGATATGTATGCTTTGCTGAACCCCTATATCTATAGCTACAAATACTTGTAATGTGTACAGGTGCCTGCCAATTTGTTTGCCTGTCAGTCAATGGCATCACTAGGGGGGTGCAGACTGCACCAGGTGACACTGTCAGAGGGGGTGACACCAGATGTGATACGGGCCCTGCAGCTCCTGCAATTACTATATGTCAGTGCACTGTGTACAGGCAGCCACTCACTCATAGAGGGCCACGGTGATGTGACAGTTTTGCAGACTGCCTCTGCTCACAGGGCTGTTTTAAGGGGTGGGCAAACAAGGCACTTCCCTGGGATGCAGGCAGACTGAGATTAATGTAGGATCTGGTGTAGCTGCAACTCGATGATAACTGAGGGTTTGGAGGCAGCTTATTTTTTTATGCATGATGCAGGGGGCCCTGCCCTGCTTCACACTTTCTGCTTCTGTGATCTGGGTCTTACCCCCACCCACCAGCACAGGTTTAACTAGATAGAGGAAGATTTACAACCTGGAGGTAGGATTACATATTGAGGAGCACTGGTAGGACTTTTAGCTTCCTTTATTTTACTGCTTTATTTAAACGTTTTCACTCATTTGCTGTTTATTATACTAATGAGTAGGCACACTAACTAGGAATGCCAGTATTTTGCTGCCCTTGCTGTGGTAAAAAAAAGAAGAAGAGGCAATGCTAGTTCCTCTATTCATGCAGGAACCTCTTCTAGCACAATGTATTTTCCATCCTCTATTCTGAATCTGCATCTGCAAGTCGGTAAAAGGTGACTGCTCTCCTGTAATAGCAGTCAGTCCTGGATGTCTGATTGCAGCCCTGAGCCAAAGCCCTTAGTAGTTCTCCTATGTCCTGTGACCACCAAAGGCACTCATACTTGAATTGCTTTGCTATCTGTACTTAATATGATATATGTGACTGTCATAAACATAATACTATCATACGCAAGTGAATTTCTTTCATATATCATATATGAAAAAATGTCACTTGTGTTTAATGGTATTATGATTATGGAAATGTGTTCTCACTTTGTTATTGGACTGAGTAATGATAAGATATCTTGTATGGGGATCATTTGAGCACTTTTTTTCTATGCAAAAAGATGTTGACACTTGACAGTCACCAACGTTACAGTACAGTGTCAATGTAAGTGTAAGGCTGAGAGTACCTCAATAAGTTAATCTATTATACTGATTAGGTTTTGTTTTATATATATATATATATATATATATATATATATATATATATATATATATATATATATATATATATATCATATATAAAGTAAATAGAGAGGAGCGCCAAAAATAGGCAGGGTCTGATATATGTAATGCTAGATCCTAGGTTCGTATAGCATATGTTGGGTGTTAAAAAGGTGTGTATGTATCATAGGAACAAATCTAGAAGTTGGGTATAGTATATATGACACAAAATGTTTATTACAATTAGCACAAAAAGCATATACAATGTCGCACAATAAAAACAAACGTTATATAATTAAAACAATTAGATATATAATTAAAACAATTAAATACAATCCACAGATTAAAAACGACAGTTAAGTACATGGATCCATGTGGCCAAAATTCTAAGAAGTTATGGCCTAAGACAATCTAAAAACAAATAAATAAATATAGTTGTCTGATTGTGATATGGTAAGTTGTCTCACTGGCGTATTTTGCACAGTGATATAAATACAGAAATGTCACTTTAACATAACATGTGTGGTAGGTGTGATGTGTAAATAAGTGAGCTTGGTGATAAATTAAATATACGAAGTTAATAAAAGTATAGAAAAAACGGTCTCAAATGAGATTTACAATAGCATATCGGTGAACACTTAAAATATACACCACAGATAAATACAAGTACAAATGTGATCCGAAAATTATGTGTGTATAAAAATATGCGTGTATAAAAAATAAATAATAAAGATAAAAACAAAATCTCAAAAAACTTCCCTGCACAAGTCAAATACTTCTGTGAGCAACAATTGTGTGCACAAATCAATAAGTGTAAACTATAAAAAACATTTCTGAGGTATATATGTCCCTAGAATTCAGTCCATATGATGAAATGATCCTTTTAAGCTCCTTAGTTGGAATCCTAAAGATATATATAAGTGGAAGTCCTATAAATACATTGAAGATCCAATTGTGAAAAATATATGAAAAAATATGAAAAAATATATAAAAAATATAAAAAATATAAAAAATGTAAAGATAGTGTGAAAGTGTAATCGTATAAAAAGTGATGAATCACAGGTGAAAAAATGATGAAAAAATGAAAATAAAAATAATGATACTCCGGAAATTCCTCAAGACCTATAAGAAAACAAATACTAACATAGTGTGATACTGTTTAGGTATTCTTAAAAATAATAGGAATATAACTCACCATCTATTTTGTCAACGCGTTTCGGCCTGCCAAGGAGGCCTTTCTCAAGACTAATAGATGGTGTTGGTGAGCTCAAGCTTATAAACCCTTGATTGACCAATCATCTCTATGTTTGTGGCGCCAAAATTTAGCGCCAAAAGCGTTGAACCGGAAGTGATGGACCGGAAGTGGTCACATGTCTTGCCGGATGTTTATTCCGTTTTTTGTTATTTAATTCTTTTATTTTTTGGCCATTTTCTAATGTTTGTTATTATCTATTGTGGGGATCTATAATTATCTCTCGTAGGAGTTTCTATATAGTCTTTACCTGTTCTTATTATTTTGCTGGGTGCCGTAGTTGTTATGGACCGGAAGTGCTCAAAGAGATATGACTTCCGGTGTTATTCGCTAAAACCGGAAGTGTAAGAGGAGAGCGTTTCCGGTTCCATCTATATGTTTATGTTTAATTACTGTTATATCTGCTTTCTTGGTGCAAACCGCCCACCCGGTTTAAATCGGTATAATCTTGCTACCTATGCTATAGGTATATATATATCACACAGAGAAAACCCAGCACTCACTTACAAGCTCTCAGCTTAGGTTTAAAAGCAAAAATGGAAAGGTTAGTTACCGCATCTGGCCAAATGGGACAAGCCCAGGTACCTCATCAAGATCCTTTTCAATACCTGGGACCCTAGGGTCATGGCATGTGTACCAGGTCCGGTATGAGAGTGCAGTTCCCTTCCGTGTTTTGTATATGTCTAGGGTGATTACATATGCCTGTGCACCCTTCCCTTGTTCCCAGTTTGTTTGGATTTGAAAGCTTGCATTGTGTGGCTGTTTTAGGGTCCCAGGTATTGAAAAGAGGTACCTGGGCTTGTCCCATTTGGCCAGATGCGGTAACTAACCTTTCCATTTTTGCTTTTAAATCTTAGCTGAGAGCTTGTAAGTGAGTGCTGGGTTTTCTCTGTGTGTTGTATTAATTTGTTTTGTAATTTTCTCTATGGTGCTTGCACCCAGACCTGTCTGGGGTTAACTGCTTGTGGCTCTGGGGACAGCACAACTTCCTGTGAGTGCCAGTGGCTGAGCATGTTGCAGGGTCATGGGATGTGTACCCGGTATGAGAGTGCAGTTCCTTTCCGTGTTTTGTATATATATATATATATATATATATATATATATATATATATATATATATATATATATACAGGGAGTGCAGAATTATTAGGCAAGTTGTATTTTTGAGGATTAATTTTATTATTGAACAACAACCATGTTCTCAATGAACCCAAAAAACTCATTAATATCAAAGCTGAATAGTTTTGGAAGTAGTTTTTAGTTTGTTTTTAGTTATAGCTATTTTAGGGGGATATCTGTGTGTGCAGGTGACTATTACTGTGCATAATTATTAGGCAACTTAACAAAAAACAAATATATACCCATTTCAATTATTTATTTTTTACTAGTGAAACCAATATAACATCTCAACATTCACAAATATACATTTCTGACATTCAAAAACAAAACAAAAACAAATCAGTGACCAATATAGCCACCTTTCTTTGCAAGGACACTCAAAAGCCTGCCATCCATGGATTCTGTCAGTGTTTTGATCTGTTCACCATCAACATTGCATGCAGCAGCAACCACAGCCTCCCAGACACTGTTCAGAGAGGTGTACTGTTTTCCCTCCTTGTAAATCTCACATTTGATGATGGACCACAGGTTCTCAATGGGGTTCAGATCAGGTGAACAAGGAGGCCATGTCATTAGATTTTCTTCTTTTATACCCTTTCTTGCCAGCCACGCTGTGGAGTACTTGGACGCGTGTGATGGAGCATTGTCCTGCATGAAAATCATGTTTTTCTTGAAGGATGCAGGCTTCTTCCTGTACCACTGCTTGAAGAAGGTGTCTTCCAGAAACTGGCAGTAGGACTGGGAGTTGAGCTTGACTCCATCCTCAACCCGAAAAGGCCCCACAAGCTCATCTTTGATGATACCAGCCCAAACCAGTACTCCACCTCCACCTTGCTGGCGGGAGTCGGACTGGAGCTCTCTGCCCTTTACCAATCCAGCCACGGGCCCATCCATCTGGCCCATCAAGACTCACTCTCATTTCATCAGTCCATAAAACCTTAGAAAAATCAGTCTTGAGATATTTCTTGGCCCAGTCTTGACGTTTCAGCTTGTGTGTCTTGTTCAGTGGTGGTCGTCTTTCAGCCTTTCTTACCTTGGCCATGTCTCTGAGTATTGCACACCTTGTGCTTTTGGGCACTCCAGTGATGTTGCAGCTCTGAAATATGGCCAAACTGGTGGCAAGTGGCATCTTGGCAGCTGCACGCTTGACTTTTTTCAGTTCATGGGCAGTTATTTTGCGCCTTGGTTTTTCCACACGCTTCTTGCGACCCTGTTGACTATTTTCAATGAAACGCTTGATTGTTCGATGATCACGCTTCAGAAGCTTTGCAATTTTAAGAGTGCTGCATTCCTCTGCAAGATATCTGACTATTTTTGACTTTTCTGAGCCTGTCAAGTCCTTCTTTTGACCCATTTTGACAAAGGAAAGGAAGTTGCCTAATAATTATGCACACCTGATATTACAGATGCACATCACCTAATATGCTTAATTGGTAGTAGGCTTTCGAGCCTATACAGCTTGGAGTAAGACAACATGCATAAAGAGGATGATGTGGTCAAAATACTCATTTGCCTAATAATTCTGCACTCCCTGTATATATAAAATTACCATTATAAAAAAGTCTATCTATCTATCTATCTATCTATCTATCTATGATTGCCTTCCTGTTTCTCTCTCTCTCTGTCTGCCTTCCTGTCTCTCTCTGCCTGTCTCTCCCCCTTTCTGCCTCTGCCTGCATGTCTCTCTCTGCCTCTGTCTGTCTCTGTACTTCACTCTGCTTGTCTTTCTCTGCCAGCCTTCCATTCCCTTAATTTCTCTTTATCTCTGACACTTTTCTGCCCATCGCTGTATGACTTAAATCACACATAGTACAGATACTGAACACGACACATTCACACAATGCGCACAAACAGCCTAAAAGGGATGACTCATGGCACACACAGACATAAAGGGAAAACCCTCTGTATTGTGAATGCCATAAGACATCTCTTTAAGGCTGTGTATGAAGGATGTGTAGAGCCATCTTTTCAACCCCATAATGACCACGAAATACACTGTATTTTGCAGATTGTTAAGGATTTTCTGCCTATAATAACGTTGGTCTCACCGCCAGTGACAAGATTGCACTATTATACCCTCCCTCCATCCTGCAGGCCTCCTGAAATAGTGCATAGGTTAATCTATTTAATAAGAGGCCACAAAGATTGTCTGGGATTGTCATGTTCCTCATGTTCCTTGTTCAGAGGAGGGTTGCCTGGTATTTCGGGGCTAGACTGACCTCACTAAGAGGAATCAGACTGATATACTTCTGGAAAGTTCTCCTCTGTGAAAAGCACTATTGGGCTAAATGAGGCTGCTCCTATGTGGTAACTTGCCACAGAACAAGCTACTGAGCTTTTGTTATTTCTACTAAAGCACTTCTTTTTCTGTATGTATTTGTATTATGACTCTGGGAAAGTCTCCCTAAGGGTGATGGGGGAAACCAGATGTGGACTTCTTGCCCAATCTACTTAGAGTAATATGTCTGGTATTTCAGGGCTGGAATGACCTTACTTGATGGGATCAGATTGATATGCTTCAGGAAAGTTCTCCTCTGTGAAAAGCACAATTGGGCTAATAGAGGCTGCTCTTAGGTGGTAACTCGCCACAGAACAAGCTACTGAGCTGTTGTTGCACAATTTAAATATTGCATTTAAAGAGAGCATAAGAAATACTATTACATTAAATTAATGTTAGTCTAAGTAACATTGTTAGAGTGTTATACAAACATTCAAAACTTGAAACAAATTTCATTTCATTTTTTGAATGTTGCAAAACATTCACCCCCATCCCTAGCCATGCACTCTGATTGCTATTACACAACGATGCTGTCAGTTTCTGTAGGTCACTCCATTTCATTAAGTTGGCATTCAAGTGAGAATACTAATATTAGTTTGCATGTTTCTGAACCTTTGAAAACATTATTGACATCCTACTAACTTTTTTACATGAAGCAAGGAGTTTTAGTTTTTGGATTAGTTTTAAAAAACCTTTGTGCTAATTGTTGTCTCATTTCTCCAACCAAAAAATATGCGGCCAGATTACGAGTTTTGCGTTAGGAGCTATGCGGTGCTAGTTTTGTTTCACCGCTTACTTACCTACAGCGCTGGTATTACAGGTTTTCACAAACCCGGCGTTAAAAGGCAAGAAGTGAGCGTTGAGCAAAATTTTGCTCCTTACCGCACTCCTATACCAGCGCTGCTTAAGTCAGCGGTGAGCTGGCCGTAAGTGCTCGTGCACGATTTCCCCATAGGAATCAACGGGGAGAGCTGGCTGAGAAAAAGTCTAACACCTGCCAAAAAGCAGCGTAAAACTCAGTAATGCAGCCCCATTGATTCCTATGGGGAAATAAAATGTATGTCTACTCCTAACACCCTAACATGAACCCCGAGACTAAACACCCCTAATTTTACATTTATTAACCCCTAATCTGCTGCCCCCGACATCGTCGATACCTGCATTATATTTATTAAGCCCTAATCTACTGCTCCGGACACCGCAGCCACCTTCATTATACTTATGAACCCCTATTCTGCTGCCCCCAACATCGCCGACACCTACATTATATTTATTAACCCCTAATCTGCCACCCCAATGTCGCCGCAACCTACCTACACTTATTAACCCCTAATCTGCTGCCCCCAACGTCTCCGCCACTATAATAAACATATTAACCCCTAAACCGCCTGACTTCCGCCTCACAAACATTAGTTAAATATTATTAACCCCTAATCTGCCGTCCCTAACATCGCCACAACCTACCTACATTTATTAACCCCTAATCTGCCACCCCCAATGTCACCGCCACTATACTAAATGTATTAACCCCTAAGCCTAAGTCTAACCCTAGCCCTAACACCCCCTAACTTAAATATAATTACAATAAATCTAACTAAAAATTCATATCATTAACTAAATAATACCTACAATATAATTAAAAGTTACATTATAGCTAGCTTAGGGTTTATTTTTATTTTACAGGCACGTTTGTATTTATTTTAACTAGGTAGAATAGTTAGTAAATAGTTATTAACTATTTAATAACTACCTAGCTAAAATAAATACAAAAGTACCTGTAAAATAATCAACCAATAGGATTTTTTCTACCTTAATTCCTATTGGCTGATAGAATTCTATCAGCCAATCGGAATCTAAGGGACGCTATCTTGGATGACGTCACTTAAAGGAGCCGTCATTCAGTAAGAAAACTTCATTTGAAGAGGATGCTCAGCGTCGGATGTCTTGAATATGGACCCACTCCGCGTCGGATAGATGAAGATACACAATGCCGTCTGGATGAAGACTTCTGCCTGTCTGGAGGACCACTTCGCCCGGCTTGGATGAAGACTTCTGCCGGCTTCGTTGAGGACTTCGGCCCGGTTGGATGAAGACTTCTGCCGCTTCCTTGAGGATGGATGTCCGGTCTTCAGAACAGTAAGTCGATCTTCAGGGGGTTAGTGTTAGGTTTTTTTAAGGGTGTACTGGTGGGTTTTATTTTTTAGATTAGGGTTTGGGCCGCAAAAGAGCTAACTGCCCTTTTAAGGGCAATGCCCATCCTTTTCAGGGCAATGGGGACCTTAGGTTTTTTTAGATAGTATTTTATTTTGGCGGTTGGTTTTGTGGGTGGTGGATTTTAATGTTGGGTGGTTGTTTATATTTTCTTTTACAGGTAAAAGAGCTGATAACTTTGGGGCAATGCCCCACAAAAGGCCCTTTTAAGGGCTATTGATAGTTTAGTTTAGGCTAGGGTTTTTTATTTTGGGGGGGCTTTTTTATTTTGATAGGGCTATTAGATTAGGTGTAATTAGTTTAAATATCTTGTAATTTGTTTATTATTTTCTGTAATTTTGTGTTTTTGTTTTTTTTGTACTTTAGCTAATTTAATTTAATTAATTTAATTGTTTTTAATTTAGTTAATTTATTTAATTGTAGGGTTAGGTTAGGTGTTATTGTAACTTAGGTTAGGTTTTATTTTACAGGTACTTTTGTATTTATTTTTGCTAGGTAGTTATTAAATAGTTAATAACTATTTAATAACTATTGTACCTAGTTAAAATAAATACAAACTTGCCTGTAAAATAAAAATACAATGTAACTATTAGTTATATTGTAGTTAGCTTTGGGTTTATTTTATAGGTAAGTATAGGTTAGGGTTAGACTTAGGTTTAGGGGTTAATACATTTAATATAGTGGCGGTGACGTTGGGGGCGGCAGATTAGGGGTTAATAAATGTAGGTAGGTGGCGATGATGTTAGGGACGGCAGATTAGGGGTTAATAAATGTCGGTAGGTGGTGACGATGTTAGGGATGGCGGATTAGGGGTTAATAATATTTAACTAGTGTTTGCGAGGCGGGAGTGCGGCGGTTTAGGGGTTAATATGTTTAGTATAGTTGTCCCATAGAAAAAAACTTTACGAATTTTACGTAAGGGCTTTTTGCGGTAAGGCCAAAGAAGTGTGCGATGCCCCTAAACCTGCAAGACTCGTAATAGCAGCAGCATAAAAAAAACAGCGTTATCACCTCTTAACGCTGCTTTTTTACCTTAACGCACAACTCGTAATCTAGCCAGAAATGTTTGATTCTTTACTTAAACCATTGTAATCTATTAGATATACAATATTATTTAATGTTTTACTTTCGCAAAAAAAACTTACAAGTTTTATTATAAGATATTATTGTATTTTTAAAAAAATAGTAATATGTTATTTTGCAGCACATGTTTAAATCAAGTTACATTCAATATAGCTTTAATAAGCAATAATGTTTAGACTTCTCTGGTTTGCATCAAATCATTATGAGACATTATTTCACTAGAGAGGCAGGACTGGAATCTTTTATTAAAGTATTATTACAATATCTGTAGGAAGTAAAGGAAACACAAAGACCAGAAGGGAAATGTACTAATATCATTGTGCTGACATATGTACATAAATCATGATTATATTAAACAAAGAAAAGGAAAACATGACTTTAATTCTCCTCTTCCCATCGTAGGGGTCCAATCAAATCCATCAGAATTCTTATGCAAATTATAATACATGGCTTTTTGTTGGGTTATCAAATTTAAACCTATTCAAACGCATTTGAAACCTGATTTAACCTATTTGTTTTCCCATCAACTTTATTTTTTTGCGCACACCCTACATAATAAAAACAATGGCCTAGGTGTAATAAAATATGTTTGTAAAACAAAAGTCATGCTACTCAAAAGTTGTGTAAGTCATAAATATTTGTACCTGTCCTGTATCGGTGTAGGAAATAGAGAGATTTTCTCCATTTAAATAAAAATGTCTCCTCTTCTATCTCCCAACTGTTAACATAAAAACACTTCCACTGTCAATGTACCAGTATCACAAAAATATTTTAAAACATTACAAAATAACAAATAAAAATGAAAAAACAACAACCCTTTATAAAAGAGCTGAATCTAACGTGCACAAAGGAAAAAAAAAGTTCAAGAAAAATAAAATAAAGAATGAGACATCCTCATCAGCTTTGACATACTGAGACATCAACGTGAGATGAGATAAATCACACTCAAGCAATCAAATCTTTCTGAATCCTGTATGTTGAGTTTAGTTGAAAAATTCCTAACACTCTTCAAGAACACCCCAAAAACGTTCACTATAAGCCCCTCATTCATGTTGGTAAAATTGCTGAGGCAAATACCAACAACATTAGTTTAACATAAGAAAACATAAGTTTTGTACATTAAACAATTACAGACAAATGTGTTTTGTTTTTCCGTGTTGATACTGGTTCTTCTCTACTGTATGTTATTAATAGGAATTGCCACTGGCAATTGGCTAGAAATGATACATGAAGTGAGCCTCAATTAATTTCAAACATTGGCCCCCATTTACCAAATGCCGGACTGACAAGGCTCCCAGGAACTTGTCTGCCCTGTATTGTGGTGATTGGGCAACATCTTCTGCCCACAGTTATCAATGTAAAAGCACATGCAAATGCAACCCTTGCTATTGTGCAACCAATCACTCAAGAGCAGGGCTTGTCAATTATACTGGTCCAGTATTGGAATTTCCATATATATTTACAAGCATAAAACTTTGAATTACATATTTGATCTAAATCATATAAAATTATTAACTGCACAAGCCATGCATTTATATTAATCTTGAGTGAAAAAACTGCTTTGAAATATGTTAGGCAATCATTAATATCAATATTGAAGTATATATACTGTGTGTGTGTATATATATATATATATATATATATATATATATATATATATATATTTCTAGAATTTTGTACAGTATGTATAATATTTTAAAAAAAATATTATTCGCACCTTAAGATTAGTAATTTTTCATGTGAGTTCACCTGACACCGCGTTAGAACTAAATTGCAAAACCTGAAGTGCGTTATGCATATTTTACATTCCTATGCTCTTCACATAGAAACATTTCTCATTTTTATTATGAAATATATATTTCTAAATACATGTATTAATGTTAATGTAAATTAGATATCTATATATCTATAGGAATTATATATACATATATATATATATATATATATATATATATATATATATAGAGAGAGAGAGAGAGAGAGAGAGAGAGAGAGAGAGAGAGAGAGTGAGAGAGAGAGAGAGAGAGAGTGAGAGAGAGAGAGAGAGAGAGAGAGAGAGTGAGAGAGAGAGAGAGAGAGAAATATGTATTTACAATAAACATGTCATTGTTTTTGTAAGTGAAGAAGGAATGTGAAACATGGATAACTCCTGTAGAGTTAGCACAAGTAATAGGTGTTAAGGTTTTTTTCTTCTGCGCTCTCCCCTGACTTCTATGGAGGGAATATGTTAACACATTCGTTATATCGCAGTCATTTGGTTAGCACGCGTTGGGTTTCGCTCGTGCGCAAGCTTTTTATTTTCAACTTGTAATGTGCTTTTTCTTCTACATTCTCCATTAAAGTCTAGGTGAGAATACGTCCTTTGGTTAGCGTGCTTCAAGTTTCGTTCGCATGGAAACTTTTTACTTTCAACTTGTTATATGCGCCCTACCTGACACACGCAAAAATCTTACTTTAAGCAAAAGTTTACATTCGAGTGAAAGCACTAAATAACAGGTCACTTGTAATTTGACCCACTATGTTTATTATAACTTTAATAAGTAAAAAAAAAACTGACCTAGTTTGTATATTCTTTATACTGTTGATGGGAGCTTGTTCCACACATGTTCAATGAATGAGTTAATGTAAGACTTTGCACTCAAAACAGATAGAGATGACAAAACACCATTGACACAGTGTAACTAACAAATGGTCTTGTTGCTATGCAACAATCCTATCCATATTATCAATAGCTTTTTATATAATCCTAAAAACATGTTTAACCCATTATTTAACAGGAAGTAGTGCAACAGATTAATTACAATACAATGTATGGCCTATGTTCATCATTATTCTAAAGGAGCAGTGTTTGTACACCGAGAGTGTATAGCAGAACAGTTAGAAGCCACAGCTGTTTGAAATAAATGGAAAAGAGAATGCAATGTTTGCCAGCAATGGCTAGATATTGTTATTCAACAGGAGGGTTGGATCTTCAGGAGGCAAAATTTCAAGGCAGCTGTTTTCTGTAGTATCTAATTATTTAGGTCCAAAGAAGCGAATTCTTCAATTCCATAAAAATTGCCAGTATAATATTATGTTGCAGAAAAGTCTTTGCTAAACCTGCAAGATTATATTAAAGCTACAATCTCTTGGTATTCATCCAGGGCAGTCATTTCCATAACTTCTTAACAATTAATACTAAACCATAGTTTAACAGTGCCAGAAAACATGAAAATGTTTGTCTCATAAACATGCGTTAATATGCATTGTGATATATACACAATTTTTGCCTTTATTTACAGTTTGTACAAATTGTAATTAGACAAGAATCTTAGTTACATGAAAATATATAATATATATAATATTATAATAGAAACAGGGGTTCAAGCATAGCAAGAATAGGGTATCCATGTACGAAGCTGGGTATGGACAAGGTTCCCTACTTGGGAACCTGTCCACCCAGCTTTTTGGCAATCAGGTAGAGGGCACTTGCATGAGTAATACCACTTCTCTTGCATGACCAGTCACATAAGAGGAGGGCCTTTCAATCACCCCGAACAAATGTGTTCAGGGTGTTTTTTATGCTTGCCACCTCAGAGGTGGCAGAGAGGATAATAAGCAGGGCTCTGGTGACTACTGCTTGTTACATTGCGGAAATCAGAGTTAGGGATGAATTAATCTTTTGGTAAAATAATTAAAAATAACAAACTTTTGTTCTGAACACATGCGGAATATTCACTCAATATTCTGCATTTGTTTTTAATTAATATAACATTAATTATGACATACTTAGGCCTAGATTATTTTTTTGTAAAACATTTTTTAAAGTAATGGTAGTTTTTATTTTTTGTATTTTTTTTTAAGTAATGGTAGGTTTTTTTTTATTTTAAAAAAGTAAGGATAGTTTTTTAATTTTTCAGGTAAGTTTTTATTTTTTTAAAGGTATTTAGTTTTTTTTTGGTAAAGGTAAGGTAAGCTTTTTTAGTTAACTTAGAGGGTGTTAGGGTAGGGGATTTAGATGTTAGTGGGTTACTTTGCAGTGGGGCTGTAGTGGTTGAGGGTTTAATAGTCTAGGTTACTTTGTGATGTGGGGGTGGTGTCAGTTTAGGGGTTAATAGTTTAAAGATATAATTTGCAATGTAGGGGGCGGTGGTTTAGGGGATAATAGAGGTTTTGTTTGTGATGTGGGGGTGTGGCAGTTTAGGGGTTAATAGTGTAGTTGGCACTATGCGGTGTGCTATGGCAGTTTAGGGGCATTAGAGTAGGGATCTTATGGCGATTCAGGTTAGCGAATGAGTATGAGTGTTGTTTTTTTTCCTCACTTTTCTCTCTCCATTGAAGCCAATGGGAGAGTATGTTAACGCGATTGCGATATTGTTCTCCTCTTTGCGTGAGTCGAGTTTATGCTCAAGTGATAACTATTTACTTTAAACTTGTGACACGAGCACTACCCGATTTGTGCAAAGAGGAGAAGTTGAGCAGTGATAGCGTGTAAGCGGGAAAGGTAATTACCGCTCCACTTGTACTCTAGCCCTTAAAGGGACACTGAACCCAAATTTTTTCTTTCATGATTTAGATAGAGCATGCAATTTTAAGCAACTTTCTAATTTTTCTTCGTTCTCTTGCTATCTTAATTTAAAAAATGGTTTAGTACAGTGTTTTTCAACCAGTGTGCCGTGGCACACTAGTGTGCCGTGAGAGATCCTCAGGTGTGCCACGGCAGACTGACAACAGTGTGACATATTTTTTAAACTTTGCTTGTTTTTTACTCTCAGTGCAGGGGTAGTTTGTAGGAGGCATGGCATAACAGCACAATACATACAGTATGTGTGTGTTTGTGTGTATGTGTATATATATATATGCTGTATTAGGCTACAATGTGTGATTTTTATTAAATTTTGGGATGGTGGTGTGCCACAGGATTTTTTAATGTAAAAAAGTGTGCCACTGCAAAAAAAAAGGTTAAAAATCACTGGTTTAGTACACTGGACAGCAGTTTATTATTGGTGGGTGAATTTATTCACCAATCAGCAAGAACAACCCAGGTTGTTCACCAAAAATGGGCTGGAATCTAAACTTACATTCTTGCATTTCAAATAAAGATACCAAGAGAATGAAGACAATTTCAAAATAGGAGTAAATTAGAAAGTTGCTTAAAATTTCATGCTCTATCTGAACCACGAAAAAAAACATTTGGGTTCAGTGTCCCTTTAAAATGGAATGGTATATTTAAAATGTTGCTTACCATTGACTTTAGAGTAAATCTAGAGGAATAAACCATTTGCAACATTTGAATGCAGTTTGGGAGTGTCATAAACAGAGAAGTTGCAGCCAATCAGCAAGAACAACCCAGGTTTTTCACCAAAAATGGTCCGGCATCTAAACTTACGTTCTTGCATTTCAAATAAAGATACCAAGAGAATGAAGATAATTTGATAATAGGAGTAAATTAGAAAGTTGCTTAAAATTGAATGCTCTATCTGAACCACAAAAGAAAACATTTGGGTTCAGTGTCCCTTTAAAATGGAATGGTATATTTAAAATGTTGCTTACTATTGACTTTAGAGTAAATCTAGAGGAATAAACCATTTGCGACATTTGAATGCAGTTTGGGAGTGTCATAAACAGCAGGGAAAGGCCTACTGGAAGAGGTAGCAGTGTAGTAAGCAGACCTAGTGTGGCTGAGGCAGTCCTGTTTAGACAGTCTAAAATAAACAATAGGTAATGAAGTAGGAAAAAATTAAAATGGTACCTTAGAAATTTGGAATCTGGTGATACACAAGTACAGGTGTGTTAAAGGGCAAGATAGTCTCGTAAACTTGAACAGACCAAAGGTCAGTAACAGATAATCAGATGCCAGGAATATATTAGCCAGGGATATATGAAACGCTTAGGGCCAGATTACAAGTGAAGCGCTAAATATTGCTTGCATGCAAGTGATATTAGCGCTCCTCTCTGTAAAGCCAGCACACGATAATGTGCGCTGGTATTACAAGTTAATCGCATTGCGAATGTGAGCTTGCGTTCGCATTGCTAAGAAGCATTTAGCTCACAAGAGCGTGCTTCCATAAGCTCCTATGGAACACACAGTTCCAATAGACCACAATGTAAAAGCACTTTTCTGTGCAAATTTTTTTTTTTTTGTATCTTTATTTGAAAAAACATGAATGTAAGCTTACGGACCAGCCCATATTCGGTTCAGCACCCTGGATGGATAGCACTTGCTGATTGGTGGCTATATTTAGCCACCAATCAGCAAACACTACCCAGGTGCTGAACTAAAGATAGGCCGGCTCGTAATCTTACATTCATGTTTTTTCAAATAAACATACCAGGAGAAAAAAAAATTGATAATAGGAGTAAATTAGAAAGTTGCTTAAAATTCTATGCTCTATCTGAATCATGAAATAATAAATTTGGTTTCAGTGTCCCTTTAACTAGAAGTTCAATTCTTTTGGTGGAGTAAAGCACATAGTAAAAGAAGGAAATGTTGCTTAAAAATAATATGCTCTAATAAAATAGAGAACAGTATTTTACTTTAAATTGTCCATTTAAATTACTCCTTATGCACTAAGATACTTTTCTAATGATTTAAAGGGACAGAAATGTGAAAAATAAACTTTTATGGTTCAGAAAGAGCATGACATTTTAAGAGACTACAATTTATTACTATTATCTAATCTTGGTATCCTTGGTATGGTCTAATAATGCACACTTAAAGCTTGTTGTTCATTGGTAGCTACACACATATGCTTTTTGTAACTGGTTTCCTTCGAGCTGACTGTAAAAAGAAAGATAATGCATTTACTACCCATTCCCCAGCTTTGCACAACCAACATTGATATATTATAAGCTTTAAGCCTCTAAATCACTGCCTGTTTCTAAGCTTCTGCAGGCCTACTCTTATCTGAGTGCATTTCATTAGCTTTTCACAGCCAGACAGTGCTAGTTCATATGTGCCATATAGATAACACTGTGCTCACTCCCGTGAAGTTATGCAGGAACCAGCACTAATTGGCTAAACTGCAAGCTTGTAACAAGCACTGAGATAAGGGGGCAATCTGCAGCGGCTTATTTACAAGGTATAATATAGGGATTATCTATATTTTAACAATAAAAATCTTCGGGTAGATTGTCCCTTTAAATATATGTCTTACCCATTTTGCAACGATTAAATACATAAAGGCTGATAATCCTGTTATTAAAGCTTCTCAGATAATTTATCTACAAAAGTGAATTTTGTAGAAAAGTTTTTAGACATAATTTTATAAAGGATTGTGATCACCCCATAGTTATATGCAAATTACAGTACAATAATACAGTGAGCTAGACCATTAGAGCAGTTTCTTGATGCACTTTTTTCCCTTTAATGCAGACACCCTCAAACTTGGCCCTCCAGAGGTTTTGGAACTCCATTTCCCATTATCCTCAGTCAGCATGTCAGCTGGATGAGCATCATGGGAAATGTAGTTCCAAAACCTCTGGAGGGCCACGTTTGAGGATGTCTGCTTTTAAAGAATATAATATGCAATTATGGAATTGATTATGATTATTATACTTAGTAACTTACCAAACCTAAACATTGTATTGACGTCTGGCTTTTACATTGTATTTTGTTTATGTATTTCTGCTTTTCTCAGCAATATATTTTTTTAAACTACGATTTCTGTGCCATAACCATCTGTTTTGCACTTATTTATACTTTATCTTTTGACCATTTCATCTCCAATAATTACAAATGTGATTTATATTGAGTTATACCTGCTTAACCTACTCATTAGATATTTTTACTTTAATGAATGTTTGTGGGAAAACATACTTTCCTCTTTTCTGGCACTGTTTATAGTCTCATTAGCATCAATGTTTTACCATTTTCAGTAATTTATATACTGGATGGAAACCAACAGATCTTTGCTTTAATATTATCTGAGACATTTAGGATAATATTTTCTACAACACGTTATACCAGTAGTATCTATAGAACTGAAGGATTAAAAGGCTGAAGTGATGGACTAATACATTCATATGGAATAGTTTTATTATTAACATTCTATCAATAATGCAAAGATATTATGCTTTTTCATTCTATATTGATATTAGAGACCAGCTGCAGCTTTATATTATGACTGCAAAGTTGAGAGCTTATTTTGTTGTTAATATATGCTGAGTAGTAAAATAATTATTTTAGTTCAAACATTTATTATCAAACAACACAGATTTTAAAATTCATATATACATTTTGAATTGCTATGCAAATTTGGTAACATTTTAATCTATAAAAATCCTCATAGATTTTAATAGTGTTTTTCTGTAGAAAATCATTAGATACATTTTCTATAAGGAAAAGGGGTTAAACTCACATGTGGGGGTCGATCCGATATAAAGCGTCGCCCGCAAAAGCCGGCGACACCAATATTTGCGCGGATTTGGTATCCTATATACGGCGTAAGCTAGAAGTTACGCGCGTATATTTCTGCCGTCGCCCGCAGTTTTTTGGGCCATAGGCAGGTATACCAAACCCGCGCAGTTTGGTATCCAATATGCAGCGTAAGGACTTACGTGGCGAAAATGGAGAAAACTTACTCCATTTTCACCTCGCCACAAAAAGCAGCCGTAAGAAGCCTTACGCTGACTATTGGAGCCCCGTAACTCCCTAAACTAGCTGCTAAAATAAACCTAACACCTAACGCATGCGCAATGTCTATCTCCCTGTCAACCGCGATCTGCTAAAATAAACCTAACACCTAACGCATGCGCAATGTCTATCTCCCTGTCAACCGCGATCTGCTAAAATAAACCTAACACCTAACGCATGCGCAATGTCTATCTCCCTGTCAACCGCGATCCCCCCCCCCGAAATCCCTAATAAAGTTATTACCCCCTAAAACGCCGCTCCCGGACCCCGCCGCCATCTACATAAACTAACCCCCTACTGTGAGCCCCTAAAACCGCCGCCATCTACCTTATCTATCCCGTAATCTGACCCCTTACACCGCCGCCACCTATATAAAAATTATTAACCCCTAATTTAATCTACCTACCCCGCCGCCAGCTATGTTATCTATATTAACCCTAAGTATATTATAGTTAATATAGTTATTACATTATATATATTAACTATATTAACCCTAATTATATTAGGGTTAATATAGTTACTATAGTATTTATATTAACTATATTAACTCTATCTAACCCTAACACCCCTAACTATATTTATATTAAATTAATCTAATTAATTTATAAACTAAAATATTCCTATTTAAATCTAAATACTTACCTATAAAATAAACCCTAAGATAGCTACAATATAATTAATAATTACATTGTAGCTATGTTAGGGTTAATATTTATTTTACAGGTAAATAGTTAATTATTTTAACTAGGTATAATAGATATTAAATAGTTATTAACTATTTAATATCTACCTAGTTAAAATAATTACCCAATTACCTGTAAAATAAATCCTAACCTAAGTTACAAATACACCTACACTATCAATAAATTTAATAAACTACAAACATCTATCTAAAAATACAATTAAATTAACTAAACTAAATTACAAAAAAAAACAAACACTAAATTACAAAAAATAAAAAAAAGATTACAAGATTTTTAAGCTAATTACACCTATTCTAAGCCCCCTAATAAAATAATAAACCCCCAAAATAACAAAAATTCCCTGCCCTATTCTAAATTAAACAAATTTCAAAGCTCTTTACCTTACCAGCCCTTAAAAGGGCCTTTTGTGGGGCATGCCCCAAAGAATTCAGCTCTTTTGCATTCAACAAATACAATCCCCCCCCCCATTACAACCCACCACCCACATACCCCTATTCTAAACCCACCCAAACCCCCCTTAAAAAATCCTAACACTACCCCCCTGAAGATCTCCCTACCTTGTCTTCACCACACCGGGCCGAACTCCTGATCCGATCCGGGCGATGTCGTCCTCCAAGCGGCAAAGAAGAAATCTTCCTCCGGCGATGTCATCCTCCAAGCGGCAAAGAAGAAATCTTCCTCCGGCGACGTCTTCCTCCAAGCGGCAGCAAAGTCTTCATTCTTCCGGCGGCATCTTCAATCTTCTTTCTTCGCTCCGCCGCCGCGGAGCATCCATCCCGGCCGATTGCTAAACTTGGAATGAGGTACCTTTAAATGACGTCATCCAAGATGGCGTCCGCCGAATTCCGATTGGCTGATAGGATTCTATCAGCCAATCGGAATTAAGTTAAAAAAATCTGATTGGCTGATTGAATCAGCCAATCAGATTCAAGTTCAATCCGATTGGCTGATCCAATCAGCCAATCAGATTGAGCTTGCATTCTATTGGCTGATCGGAACAGCCAATAGAATGCGAGCTCAATCTGATTGGCTGATTGGATCAGCCAATCGGATTGAACTTGAATCTTGAATAGGTTGCGGCGGGGTAAAGGAGCGGCGGTTTAGGGGTTAATAGCTTTTTTATTGTTAGGCTAGTGAGGGGGGATAGCAGGGCTATGTTAGGGAGGCGTGTTAGACAGTGCGGGTGTTTTAGACTTTAGTCAGGTTTTATAGGCGCCGGCAGATTCTAACGTGCCGCAAGTCACTGGCGACGCCAGAAATTTGTACTTACGCAGATTTCTGGACATCGCTGGTTTGTCAGACTTACGGCACGTTAGCATCTGACGGCGACTTATATGGGATGGCTCAAGTTGCGAGCTGAAACTGCGGGCGACGCCGGTCTCCTCGCTTGCGCCGCAAACTGCGATCTATATCGGATCGCGCCCGTAAAGTCCTGTTCAGGATCTGCAGGCTGGCTAGCTTATCATGAGCAGCCATCACACGACCCCACAAATGCCCAACTGTATTCTGCTCAGGAGCAGCTAGACTTGCATCTCCTTAACAGAACTTAACCTATGTGTTTAACCCTTATGCATAGGCCAATGTCGCAATTAAATAGCAAAAACACAAATTATATGGAGCATTAACAGCTCTAGAGCACAATCCATACCAGTTACATTTTTTAACATAACTTGTAATCTTCGCAAATGCATTAAACTTCTTGTGGTATTATAGTGGGCTCACAGTAAAATGATTAATTTTGAATTAAAAAGCCAATCAAGTGCAAAAATTCTCACACACACATGCACTCTAGCTCCCTGTCATATACATTTTCTCTTTAACCCATCATTAAACAATATTTTTTTCATTATTAAACTTTTTATTTATATCCGATAGAGAGTACAGAATATGGAAAGTAATATAAGCTAGACAAACAATTTTCCCGCCATGAACTGCACAATAGTAAATTATAAATCACAGAGGTTCCTGCCTTGCAGGGCATAGAGCTAAATATTCAGTCACATATATAACATATTTCTCTGTTTACCAGCACCTAATTCCGGCTGCGTCAAAATTAAACATATATAACTATAGTTTGTTTAATACCGCATAATCTATTGGGTGTTTTATCTTATTTTAGAGCAAGGAAAAGGAGAAAAAAAATAAAATAAGTTTAAACACAAAATAGGTTAAATAAATCACCAGATCCCCCTACACTTGTAGAGGGTGTTAGAGCAGGACTCCTGAAGCGTCATTTTGCAGATTTAGTTCACCTTTCCGTGAAACTAATAATTCATACTCTGGTGAAACCAATAACAATCCATTCTTAGCTAAAAGCAACCAATTATCAATTTTACCCCAGGTCCATCTCCACCTATGCTCAGCAACTAATTTAAATAAGTAATGTCGAGTTTGGAGGTAGGCGAAGAAATCTTTGTTGTCTTTTTTAAATTCTTGTTTTAGGGAGTCAAAATATTTTATACATTGTAGTTGGTGGTCTACCAGCTGGCTCATATAGATTAATCCTAATTGTCCCCAATTATGGAATACTAATGCCGTGTTCCTCCCTAGACCTCTGGGTTTCCTAAAATTGTTTGGAATTTGGGTATGTTAGGGTTAAAGTTTAGCATTGTTCCCAATTTTCTCCCCGCTTGAACTACAGTATAAATAGTTTTAATTTGTTTCACCTGGATCAGAACTGACCTAGGACTACAATGGATGAGGGCCACTGGGGACAGTGGATATATCAAATTCATTTCTAAACTATTATTTGTGAAATAATCCATATTTAGAATCCAATCTATAACAATACGGCTCAAAAATACTAAGTTGTACATTTTCAAATTTGGGAGGGCTTAGTCTCCAAATTTCCAAGATAGAAACAATATTTCAATAGAAATTCTGAGCCTCTTGTTCTGCAATATGAAATATCATAATGCTGTGTTTAATCCTTTAATGTCTTTGCTTTTAAGTAGGACGGGTACATTCTGCAGCACATATAGAATCTTTGGAAGCAGGACCATTTTAAATAACGCAATCTGTCCTGACATGGAAATAGGAAGGTTCTGCCAATTTCTCATGTCTTCTTTTATCGATTTTAAAATTGGGAGTAAATTGAGATTGTACCAGTTTTGAGGTTGAGAAGAAATATTTATTTCCAAATATTTGAAAGAGTTATCTACAATTTTGAAAGGTATGACTGCTGGCGAGTTTTCATTTTGTCTAATCCAGAGTAATTCTGACTTTGAAGCACTGATTCTGTACCCTGAAAATGAGCCAAATGAGTCTATCAATGATAAAAGTTTTGGGATATTAACCACCATATTAGATATATAGAGCAAGATATCATCTGCATTGAGTGCAGTCTTTAATTCTTTGCTACCTATCTTTATACTCTCTATTTCCTGTCTGATCATTGTGGCAAGTGGTTCAATTGAGATATCAAATAGTAATGGGGAGAGTTGACAACACTGGCATGTGCCTCTTTCAAGGGTTAGTGAGGATAATTCCATGTTGTTGATTAAGAGTTTAGTATATGAGTTGTTATATAGATTTTCAACTAACTTTAAAAAGTTGTCTCTAAAACCGAATTTTAACAGTGAGAAAAACAAGTGGTGATACTGGTAACTGGATTGAATCAAAAGCTTTTTCGGCCTCTATTGTAATAATTGCTATGTCAGTGTTATCCCTTCCTCGATCCTCCTTGTCCTTATTAAAGTAATCGACAACTAGGAAGACTTCCCTGATTTTGGATGCCGAGTTACGTTTATGTAAGAATCCTGCTTGATCTTTGTGTATAATGTCCTTCAATACAAATTGTAATCTCTTCACCAGTGGTAAATATTTTATAGTCCGTGTTAAGAAAGGCTATAGGTCTGTATGATTCCTTTTTTGGGGGGTCTTTGCCTTGTTTGAGGATTAGAATCTGATTATTTTCCACATAGAAAAAAATAAATATTCTCTCTAAATGACTAATAATCCTGGGAGAAAGAATTTTATAAAATTAATTTGGTAATGCGTCTGGGCCTGGCGCTTTCTCTGATTGTAGGGTCTTAATAGTCTGAGTGATTTCCTCCTCTGTGACTGGGGCATTTACTCTCCTTATAGCCTCAGAGTCTAAGACCGGATTTATAATATTGCTCCAAAATTCTGCTTTATTTATTCTGTTTGGCTCCTTAAATTAGTACAATTCTTCATAATAATCTGAAAATATCTCTAGAATTTCTTTTGGAGAGTTGACAATCTTATCTGATTCATTTAATGATTCAATAAAAGTAGATTTGTATTGTTCCTAACTAGGTTGGCTAACAACCTACCTGCTTTATTAAAATGCCTATAAAATTTCGCCTGCATCCTAAGATCTTTTTGAGATGATATCTGTAACAAGAATGTATCGCTCTCTTTCTTGGCTCTAGTGTATTTGTCCCAGTTTACCCTTGTTGTTTGTTGTAAATAACGATTATATGCTTTAACCAGAAAGTTTAAAATCTCTTTCTCCCTAGCTTTGCATTTCTTTTTAGGTTTACTGTATACGTTACAATGTCTTCTCTTAGCACTGCCTTTGCAGCATCCCATAATATTGCAGGCTTATCTACCGATCCTAGGTTAAGGCGAGAATATTCAGACATCATTTAATTTAGCCAGTATTTTGGGAAAAAGAAGCGAAAGGGTGGGGAAGTCCCAGTATATAATTGAATTTCTAATAAAATTGGTGCGTGATCCGAAATACAGAATGGCGCAATGCCAACTTTAACCCCATATTTGATTAGGCTCTCATCGACCTGAAACAGATCTATTCTAGATAAAGATTTACAAGCCTTTGAGATACAGGTAAAATCCTGTATATTTGGGTTTTGTGTTCTCCAGAAATCTCTAACTGCTAAATTTCTAAAAATATTTCCTAACATTTTACTTTCTAAGGCATCTCTTTTTGTTTTAGTCTTATTGAGGCCTCTTCTGAGCCTGTCTAGAGGGTATTGGGGAGACATGTTAAAATCACCAGCCATAATCAAGAACCCCTCCTTTTGCTGTAAGATTTTAAATTGAAGTAAGCCCCAGAAGTCTGGGTTATACTCATTTGGAGAAAAAAGATTACATAAAGTGTATATAACATTTTCTATTTTCAGCTTTACTAACAAGTATCAACCTTCTATGTCTGTTAAAACGATAACATTTTATACTTGAGCTTTTTGCCTATTAAAATTGCTAAACCTCTTTTCCTATTAAGGCTTGGAGTGGCTACAACTTCTTTCACCCAGGATGACTTTCATTTTGTAACTTCAACCATATTCAATTGGATTTCTTGCAGAAAGGCAATGTCCATATTTAGTTTTTTAAGATGGGAGATTATTGTCTTTTGTTTTATCAGGGGCATTATGTTCCATGATGTTATAGTGAAGGAGTTAAGTCCAGCCATAATTTATAGTAAGTGAAGAGAAAGAGGAGGGGGAGAGATGAGGGGGAGAAGAGAGAGGGAAAGAAAAAAAAAGGGGGGGGGGGACAGAGGGGAAAAGGCAGGCATAAAATAATCTCATAAAAACACAGACCAAATATATTACCCCATCTGGAGTAATACAAACCCTTTTTCATGTGTCTCATCAAGGGACCAAATAATGATAGCCTTATGTAAAGCCCAGACATCCCAACAACCTTAAACTAGAGAGATCTTTTTATCCATAATGAATTTCTCTGCCTCTTTAGCTGATTCAAAAGGATAGTTTTGAACATTTATAGTAATTCTTAGAGTGGCTGGGTACAATATCATAGCCTGATGTCCTGCCTTAATTAGTTTACTACAAATTGGGGCCAGGTCCTTCCTTTTCAGTGATGTTTCATAGGAAATGTCTTGAAATAAAAGTATTTAAGTATTGTCGAGAAAAAATGGTTGATTTTTGCTGAAGTATTGCATAATCATTGTCTTATGCTGGAAATTAAAAAAAAATCCAATGATGGGCCTTGACTTGAGTTAAGCTTCCCCCATCACTAGGTTGAAGTTTACCCATTCTATGAGCTTTTTCAATCACTATAGAGGAGTCAGGACTGGGCATATTTAAAAGCTGTGGTATAGTGATGGAGAAGAGCTTAACAAGGTCCTCATTCTGTTTATTTTCATGAACCCCTATTATTTTAATATTGTTCCTTCGGGAACGATTTTCAAGGTCTTCAATTTTGTTCTGTAACTTAATAATGGAGATATTATTGCTTTCCAGTTTAGACTCATGTGCTATGGTCAAATATTCTAGATCAGAAATTCTCTGTTCAGCCTCCTGAATCCTCTTGGAGAATTGTCTAACCTCACTGGTTAAAGTTAAAATGTCATGTTTAATCTCAGTCTTAAGCATTTCAAATTTGGGATTTAAGGCCTCTAAGATATTGTCAACCAAGACTTGGGTGTCTATAGAATCGCTTAGTCGTGTAGTGTTTCCTAGTTCGGAATGTATATCAACTAGGGTTTCTACTGAATTTTTATTCTTTCTTTCTCTGTGTTTCACAGCCATAACTGGAGTTAGGTTTTTAGCATAAGAAGGTGATTTGAGAAATGTATCCATAAACAGTGTGAGAGAAAAAAATAAACTACTGTACTTGCTTATTGAGTGAAAGGTGCTCTACTATATAAAAAAATAATAATAATTGTGTAAAGCAAGTGAGGGGAAGAAGAAAAAAAATGTGGAGGGAGTGAATCAAGTGAAATTAAGTTAAGACCAGTTAAGACAACTTTAATTGTTGAGATATCAGTTCACTAACTCCCTGCTTGTCCCTTAAAGTTTCTTGCCGGAAATATATAGTAGCTAATATCAGGTAGCTCTTTGATGGTTAATTGTAAGACTTTATCAGCAGAGACAGACCTTTCTATATCTGCTTAATACCGTTTGCTGGGTCATATATTATAATTTGATTTATTAATTAATCAACAGGGCAGAAGATGAATTCTAAATGTTGTTGTTTTATAACGGCTCTTAGTTCCTCTGTATATCATTTTTACAAAGAAAGAAAAAAAAAAGTTTTTTTACAATGTAAGCTTTAAACTTGGATGGAGTTGTTTCTCTAAACCCAGCCTCGGCTAGGTTTACTTTGTCAAAATACTAAGGACGGTAATATAGAACAGACCTATAGCATATATAAAATTCCCCATCACACTCCCAGACCCATTCACAGCATAGCCTACAACCTGTAATTAGCTGGGCCTTGCGCCTTGTCCCCATTTGTATGTTAGGTACACTGGCTACCCATGAGATTGTATTGGTTTATTAAGGATCCTTCTATCTTTCTAGTTTCCTCAGTTAGGGCGAGGGTACAGTGTATAACCTTAATACCTCTATCTAGTTAATTTTCTTATGAACTTTCCTATCAGTACAGCAGATGAATCATAAATACTTAGTTAACAATAATGCCTATATTATTTAGATATCTTTATACCAGAGCACAATTAGTTTAACTGGTTAGTAACATTTATTAACTAAATAGAGCCCAAAAAGTTGAAAGTTCTTGGTTTTACTAGGCACTCAGGAATTTCAAAGACTTTAATATCTTCTATAGATAACTTTATACACCAAACTCAATTTTTAGTGAGGTTTATTTCTATTCACTGTTGCATCTATACAAATATATATATACTCGACCATAAATATTACTCAATCATTAGTCTTAGCAACAAAACAATTATCTTTAGAGTTAACAAATCTAGGTACAATATGTCCTATGGCCCACAGTCTGCAAGAGCCTTAGTCTTTATCTTTTTTCCTTTTTTTTCTATTTCCCTTCTCCTTTCAGATGTGGGAAGAAAAGGGGAGCCTTGACCCCACTACTGATTATTTGCAAAACACTGGGGACTCGGCAGTCATTATAAACCCTTCTGCCTTTCTAATTTCTATTCATGTTAGCAAAAAGTGTAGAGTGTAGCTCCAGGAATATGAAGGTGAAGTCAGGCTAACAGGCGCCGGAGTATGGAGAAAGTATGTTTTATGCCAATTTCAATAAAACAGGACTCAGGTGGACTGGTTATGCAGTGGGGAAACAGATTTAGGAAGAGAAAAGATCCCAATTGGTTACTCACAGTTTTGCTGAGATAACATACCGGGTACAGCTTGCATGTATAGCAGGTTTATTCTGTGTTACAATAGGCAGCAGAAACCCATGCTGACAAATGCAGAGAGCAACTTTTCAATAGGGGCTGGGGTTGATGTGCCCTCCACAAGCTCTGTGGGTGCCAGAAAGATTACCGCCCAAAGTTTACAGCAGGGAGATGCGTTATCCACAATTGAAGTGTACCAGGCCTTCAGCTTACCCTTACCCAGTCTCCACTGTGCCCTCGTCTTAGGGAGGCCCAGCCTTCAATTTGACAGCTGTGTAGCCTTATAACATGGTCAGAGGTGGTAACATGTGGCTAATCGCCAATCCGATAGTGCTCCAAGGTCGTTTTTCAAGCCGAAAAAGATCGGCACAATCCCCCCTCATGCAGCACCGGTGAGAGGGGGGGAGTATCCTGTCAGCGGCTCTGGATTTCTCCTAGCATTGAACCTTGTGAGGTGATGACGCTCCGCTGTGTCACAGCTTTCAGTGCGTGTGATATGGCGCTTATCAAGTATCCACAAAGCAGGTTCTTCCTCTAAGCCCTGGTGACCTGACACACGCAGGCTTTTCGGCGCGAGAGTCCAGAAGTCTCCCCATATGGAACAGGGCTGGGGCAGCTTCAATCGAGCTTTGGTCAGGCGCTGCGTGACTTGCAGCCTGACTCCACCCCCAAGAAACTCATTCACCATTTTTTTTCTTTGTAAACCCTATATATTTATTAAGCCTTACTTTACCTACATTAATTTATTTCATTTGCATTTAGACTGTATTACAATGAACAAGAACAAGGGTTAATACATCATATCAGGTTTTTATTGGCTTTAAATGTGAAAATGGTATTTTGTATTGCAAATATACAAAATTTAACTGACCACGATTGCCTTTTCCCATGGAAAGCATTGGGTGCCCTATAAAAGTATCAGTTGCTTTAAAAATGCTTTGGTTAAACAAAAAATTGTAACTCATGGAATTGTTTGTGTTTGAGAGAGAGTGCAAACTAATGCAATGTGCGAATGTACTCGACTAGGCCATAATCATGCCTATAGTTAGCTGGGGGTGGAAATGCAAAAAAATACACCTCTAATGAATTAGAGCATTTCATTTTCACTTTAAAACATTTTTTTTTAATGATGCAGAATTTATTATATTTTTGATAGTTACTTTTATTTTTTAGGTAGCCTATAACTTGCAAGTAAACTTTATAAGATCAATATAGGAAATGTCATGAGGGGCTAAACCATAACATTATTCAGAACTCTGGAGATTAAACAAAATAAAGCTAGAGATTAATATAATGAATAGAATCTAGGTCACATTTAAGTCAATGAGAAACCTTACAAAGACATTGGGCCCATTTGTGAAGGTTCACAGGATTGAACCTTGTTTACCCGGCCATTAATAAATGGGGCCCATTGTTTCCTGCATAAATATAAACTTTATATGGTCACAAAATAATGTTCAGAAGTATTTGCGTATAAACTGCCATCTATTATAACCTTCATATTAATTTAATAGGGAAAGATTTGGAAATAATTATGGTCGTCTCTTTTGAAGTAATAACCCAAATAGATTTCTGTGCATTTTCAAACTCAAGATGAAGCAGTGCTTTAAAATTCTTTGACTTTCTCCTTGTCCAAATTGCATTACTATTCATTATGCTCATGAATCAAAGCTCCTGTTCTCTTTTTTCCCATCTTAGAAAGGTAGAGTGACTGTCTAAATATCTACATTTTAAGCTGCCTTTTTTGCTGCAAATTTCTTTTCTTATTGATCTTTGCTGTTCGCTGGCTTTGTGCCTTTTCACTTTCATATTTGTCTTGATTTGAATATCTCCTGTATTGGAAACACCTCAGCTTAGTCTTTCTGAAATTGGTTTGTGTTGACATGTCAGATATGAGCAAAGCATTGGTCTAATTGCAGTGGAGCGTGACTGCAAAAACGTACACTTGAGAAATTTTCCTGCTGTGCCGATGTTTATAAACTTCACATTTAAAAGTCTTGGCTTTGAAAAGCCTATGTACACCTGGCTATTTTGACCTTATAAGCCTCATTTATGAACACTCCACAAAGATTTTACATGGATTGCTGTTTTTTTTTATTTCATATTTGGAATTATATAGTTTGGCTCTGAGCCAAGGAGCTTGGAGAAAAGCTGTCATATATCTGATATTGTTAGTTTTATATACAAACAATTTTACTGTGATTTGCATGAATATTTTCCATATATTTTAATAATTTCACTCATCATGTTGATGCTTCTGTTGCCACTGTCAGTTTAAGAGATGTGTGTTTCATGTAACAAATGGTACAATATATTACTATTGATAGGTTTAGGTTAAGGGAATAAAGAGTTCCTACAAGTGACACAGTTCGGAAATAAAATACGCTTGTTAAATGGATCCTGCAGTATATTAACCTTACATAGTTTTATGGCTCTATATATATTTACAGTAGCTGTAATTAAGTGACAGGTATTAAAGAGTTGCAGATTCTATGGCCTCATTAATAGAACAAAAAAGTGTGTGTGTATATATATATATATATATATATATATTCTCAGTAGAGGTAATAGGGTTATCAATAAATTAATGCAGATACTTATAATATTTAATTATATGCCATTTTATATTTTCTAAAGGATGCACACATGAATCTTATTATACAAAACAACAAAGACAGTTTTAATTTATTTCTACTTTTTACCTTCACATAGAAAATATTTTACTACCTTGTAAAATTGTTCCAAGTTCTTGAAATGTTACCCATAATTTCTTGAAAGGTACATTAATATAACATTTGATTCTTATGGTCAGACAGACGTTGCATGCAAAGAAAATTCTAATATGTCTACATCTTCTTGCATAAACCAAAATAAGTTATGGGGCATATACGATATTCTGCCATTTGATTTACAGTTTAATTGTTTATTTATAGTCATGTATTGATTTCTATCTGTTAATGTGAAACAATGTTCTCTATGGATTTTATAAAAGTTGATGTCATACATAATAAAGATCTGCTTTTGTAAATCCTAATTAAAGGGACAGTCTAGTCAAAATTAAACTTTCATGATTCAGATAGGGCAGGCAATTTTAAACAACTTTCCAATTTACTTTCATCATCAAATTTCCTTTCTTGGTATTCTTTGTGGAAAGCTAAACTTAGGTAGACTCATATGCTAATTTCTAAGCCATCGAACTGCCTCATATCAGTGCATTTTGACAGTTCTTGGCAGTTAGACACTGTGCATCATATAGAGACGAGCTTTGTGCTCACTCCCGTGGAGCTATTTAAAAGTCTGCACTGATTGGCTAAAATGCATGTCTGTCAAAATAACTGAAATAAGGAGGCATTCTGCAGAGGCTTAGATACAAGGTAATCACAGAGGTAAAAAGTGTATTAATATAACCGTGTTGGTTATGCAAAACGGGGGAATTGGTAAAGGGATTATCTATCTTTTTAAGCAATAAAAATGCTGGAGTAGACTGCCCCTTTAAATGAAAAAATGGAAAAAATTGTGAAAATGTGATGTTCCACAGATGTTTTATAGGGAAACAGTAGTTTCTTTAAAATATATCATGTGCTAATATGCCTGCATTGGTATGTTGCTACTGAACCCTCAATGCATGCTGGGAACCATTATTGAATGAAAAAAGAACAGTAGAAAACAACAACTAGTTCTCAGCACTGCTATATTTGATACTGTACTTCCTTTTAAAATATGATCTCAGAGAAAGAAAATTAAAAAAAGAGCAACTATTGAGACAACAAAAGAAAGCGCTGGTTAAAAAATAGGGGATATCTACTTTCAAAACCTGCTAGCCAGTATCTGTCTAATGTCTGTCTCTAAATGTAGTACCTCAATTAAAATACTTTAATTATAATTAATTATAGGTGGGGATACACAGTTTTAAAATCCCACAATTTAATAATCCAACATATTACTATATGCATACAAAATCAGTTTTTAAAAAACAAATGCAGTTGGTTAAAATTGATCAATCAAAATACAAGTTAAACATGAAAATACACACAAATGTTACTAAACAAATTCATATAAATACATATAATAAAAAGTTCATTCTTTAAGAAGTTTGTTTTTGTTAAAATTTCTTCTCTGAAAGTTCGTTTTTGTAAAATTCCTCTAAAGGTTCATTTGATGAAGTTAATGAAGCTACTGAAAAGAATTCCTTAGTGGTGATACATTTCTAAAAAGACAAAGAAGACAGAATGGTCTCGTTACAGGCGGTATTGGTGTTTTAAAAAAGGTGTAGACAAGCACTTACACCAGACGCTTTTGCTGTCAGCTCCTTGCAATCCTTGCAACCTTGGCAATCCTGTAGCATTGGGCTGGAAAATATTTTTGTCCAATAGTTGTATTGTAGGTATTTTATCTATTGTCCAAGAGGAGCACCTGTAACTGCAGGTGTAGGAAGGGGAGCTGTGATTATACAAAAAGAGAGTTACTGCTAATGTTTGCAATCAGCCAATCAGATTGAGCTCGCATTCTATTGGCTGATCGGAACAGCCAATAGAATGCGAGCTCAATCTGATTGGCTGATCGGATCAGCCAATCGGATTGAACTTGATTCTGATTGGCTGATTCCATCAGCCAATCAGAATATTCCTACCTTAATTCCGATTGGCTGATAGAATCCTATCAGCCAATCGGAATTCGAGGGACGCCATCTTGGATGACACAATTTAAAGGAACCGTCATTCGTCGTTCAGTCGTCGGCCAGGATGGATGTTCCGCGGTGGAGGTCTTCAGGATGCTGCCGCTTCGCTCCGGATGGATGCCGCTTGGATGAAGACTTCAATCGGATGGAAGACCTCTTCTGGCCCGCTTGGATGAAGACTTCAGCCGGATCATGGACCTCTTCAGCCCCCCGCTTAGGCTTGGATCAGGACATCGGAGGAGCTCTTCTGGACCGATCGGTGAACCTGGTATGGTGAAGACAAGGTAGGATGATCTTCAGGGGCTTAGTGTTAGGTTTATTTAAGGGGGGTTTGGGTTAGATTAGGGGTATGTGGGTGGTGGGTTGTAATGTTGGGGGGGGTATTGTATGTTTTTTTTTACAGGCAAAAGAGCTTTGAACTTTAGTAATTTAGAATAAGGTAGGGCATTTTTTTATTTTGGGGGGCTTTGTTATTTTATTAGGGGGCTTAGAGTAGGTGTAATTAGTTTAAAATTGTTGTAATATTTTTCTTATGTTTGTAAATATTTTTTTATTTTTTGTAACTTAGTTCTTTTTTATTTTTTGTACTTTAGCTAGTTTATTTAATTGTATTTATTTGTAGCAATTGTATTTAATTAATTTATTGATAGTGTAGTGTTAGGTTAATTGTAGGTAATTGTAGGTAGTTTATTTAATTAATTTATTTATAGTCTAGTGTTAGGTTTATTTGTAACTTAGGTTAGGATTTCTTTTACAGGTAAATTTTTAATTATTTTAACTATTTTAGCTATTAAATAGTTCTTAACTATTTAATAGCTATTGTACCTGGTTAAAATAATTACAAAGTTGCCTGTAAAATAAATATAAATCCTAAAATAGCTCTAATATAATTATAATTTATATTGTAGCTATATTAGGATTTATTTTACAGGTAAGTATTTAGATTTAAATAGGAATAATTTATTTAATAAGAGTTAATTAATTTCGTTAGATTTAAATTATATTTAACTTAGGGGGGTGTTAGTATTAGGGTTAGACTTAGCTTTAGGGGTTAATACATTTATTAGAATAGTGGCGAGATTCGGTCGGCAGATTAGGGGTTAATAATTGAAGTTAGGTGTCGGCGATGTTAGGGAGGGCAGATTAGGGGTTAATACTATTTATGATAGGGTTAGTGAGGCGGGTTAGGGGTTAATAACTTTATTATAGTAGCGCTCAGGTCCGGTCGGCAGATTAGGGGTTAATAAGTGTAGGCAGGTGGAGGCGACATTGTGGGGGGCAGATTAGGGGTTAATAAATATAATATAGGGGTCGGCGATGTTAGGGCAGCAGATTAGGGGTACATAGGGATAATGTAAGTAGCGGCGGTTTACGGAGCGGCAGATTAGGGGTTAATAATAAAATGCAGGGGTCAGCGATAGCGGGGGCGGCATATTAGGGGTTAATAAGTGTAAGGCTAGGGGTGTTTAGACTCGGGGTACATGTTAGAGTGTTAAGTGCAGACGTAGGAAGGGTTACCGCATAGCAAACAATGGGGCTGCGTTAGGAGCTGAACGCGGCTTTTTTGCAGGTGTTTGGTTTTTTTTCAGCTCAAACAGCCCCATTGTTTCCTATGGGGGAATCGTGCACGAGCACGTTTTTGAGGCTGGCCGCGTCCGTAAGCAACTCTGGTATCGAGAGTTGAAGCTGCGTTAAAAATGCTCTACGCTCCTTTTTTGGAGCCTAACGCAGCCTTTATGTGGACTCTCAATACCAGAGTTATTTTTATGGTGCGGCCAGAAAAAAGCCGGCGTTAGTTTTTCGGGTCGTTACCGACAAAACTCCAAATCTAGGCCTGAGTTTGTATGCATATAGAAATATGTTGGATTATTAAATTGTGGAATTTTACAACAGTGCAGTTTATCCCCACCTATGATTAATTATAATTAAAGTATTTTAATTGAGGTACTACATTTAGAGGCAGACATGAGACAGATACTGGCCAGTAGGTTTTGAAAGTAGATATCCCCTAATTTTTTAACCAGCACTTTCTTTTGTTGTTTCAATGAAAAAAGAACAACCAAGTTCAAACTAATTCCTTTCTAAACAACACTATTGATGATCATGGTTATCCTGTTAAATGAATATGCAGAGATTTGCAAATGTAATTTTGATGGTTGACAATAATCTTGGGGTCTTTATATATAAATTGATTTGATGCAGATTTTTCTTTGTTAATTCCCTTTGTCTTTTGTTAATTGAGAAAAATAAACTATTAACATTTCTATTTTTGAAACATTCTTACATTTCAGTAATTTTTCATACCTGCCTAAACTTTTGCACAGCATTATATATATATATATATATATATATATATATATATATATATATATATATATATATATATATATATATATTTATAAAAACAGAAAGGTGAACTGCACCCTCAAACTCAAGAAAGTACACATTATTCCAATGGAAAAACTCATAGCTCTGGGTACTCACAGACAGCTGGGTTTACATTCGGTGTCTCATGCCGCTAACTCTAGACTAAAAAACAAAACAAAGCCCAATAAAATCATATATAAATATCAAGCACAACACGCAGAATAGCCAGCACTCACTTAAATGCACAAAACCATATTAAAAACAAAAATAAGTAAGCAACAGCAGTTGGCCAAATGGTAATAGGCTTGGGTGCCATGTGTATGCCTCTCTTTATTTGTGCCCCTAAGCTACAGCCACTCATGCTAGCATCCAACCAAACAAAATGAAGATGACACAGCCATCTTGTTAGAGATGTACATTTAGCAGTTTCGTTCACTGCTGAATGCGGAAGTAACAGTCTGTTTTCAGTTTTTGGCTCTTTTCAGAGCTGAATATCCTCTTGTGCAAGTGAAACACAATAAGATCTGTGCAAATCCAGAACTTAGTGTGTTTCACTTGCACAGAAGGATATTTGTCTCTGAAAAGAGCCCAATACCAAAAACAACCTGCTACTTCAACATTCTGAATGTTTCACTCCCCCTGTGTGTTTCCCTCTAACTCCCTTTCTCTCTCTATCCTAGCCAGTTTCTTTTTCCAGCTCCAAATACACAAAGAAAGAAAGATGGAGTAAAAATAATAGTCAACATTTACAAAGAATTGAGAGTTCAAATTCTGTTTCTATCTGTGCTTCTCCTTCACTCAAGGCAGGATGAAAAAACAAGGCAATAAATGTGCATTCATGGTCAGAAAAGAGAGAGAGGACGCCTCATAGTGTAAGCTGTTCTTAAAAATTCTGTTGTTGTGCAAAATTAAAAAGGCTTACCAGATGGTGTTGCACCGTACTCTGACCGGTGCCAGCAGGCGGACTAACACTTAACAGTGGTTAGCACACTGATCCGACTCGTTAGTCAACTGTCTCCTGGATTTCTCTGTGTCGATCTTAGCCGTACTCCTATGTTGGCCACTTCATGGATGTGAACTTGGTGCTACGATGTACCTTATTTGGCACCCAATGGGAAATAGAACCATACGACAACTTCCGAAAAGGTTATGGTTAAAAAGTGCTTTTATTCTTGTCACTGCAACGCGTTTCTCAACCGTATAAGCTGGTCGTTTCCTTAGGCAATACAAATTGAATAAACAGCGTCAACATTAACATCATTAAATACATGTGTAAGTATCAAAAACGGAAGTTGTCACAATTAAAAAGAGCCAATAGTAACATTAATTGTATCTGTGCATGAGAGAAGCATTCAATTGGACTCTGTCCTAGACATTCCTCATCCAGCATTCGTAAAAGCAATTTAACCCTATACATGTTGAGTAAAAAATATATACACACAAATAGGGAAATATAAAACAGAGCTGTTATCTCTAATGGTTTGAACTCTTCACGTGAATTGCTCTCTGTCACACAGCAAATAAATGCATATATGATATCTTAAAACAAAAACGAACAAGGACTGTTCTAGGTATATAATTAATTCCATGATTTCTTAATCATATTAGACCTCATGAGAGACTCCTGTATTCTTGATGTTGGCGTTACTGGAATAACAGACCAAGACAGCTGGGTTTACATTCAGTGACTCATGCCGCTAACTCTAGACTAAAAAAACAAAACAAAGCCCAATAAAATCATATATAAATATCAAGCACAACACGCAGAATAACCAGCACTCACTTAAATGCACAAAACCATATTAAAAACAAAAATAAGTAAGCAACAGCAGTTGGCCAAATGGTAATAGGCTTGGGTGCCATGTGTATGCCTCTCTTTATTTGTGCCCCTAAGCTACAGCCACTCATGCTAGCATCCAACCAAACAAAATGAAGATGACACAGTCTGTTTCTATCTGTGCTTCTCCTTCACTCAAGGCAGGATGAAAAAACAAGGCAATAAATGGGCATTCAGGGACAGAAGCTTTTTCTTGTAGATCTAAGATCTTTAGACAGTTTAAAGGGACACTGAACCCATTTTTTTTCTATCGTGATTCAGATAGAGCATGCAATTTTAAGCAACTTTCCAACTTACTCCTATTATCAAATTATTTTCATTCTCTTGCGCCTAGATTTAGAGTTTGGCGTTAGCCATCAAAACCAGCGTTAGAGGCTCCTAACGCTGGTTTTGTCCTACCGCTGGTATTTAGAGTCAGGAAAGGGTCTAACGCTCACTTTGCAGCCGCGACTTTTCCATACCGCAGATCCCCTTACGCCATTTGCGTATCCTATCTTTTCAATGGGATCTTTCTAACGCTGGTATTTAGAGTCGTGGCTGAAGTGAGCGTTAGAAATCTAACGACAAAACTCCAGCCGCAGAAAAAAGCCAGGAGTTAAGAGATTTCTGGGCTAACGCCGGTTCATAAAGCTCTTAACTACTGTGCTCTAAAGTACACTAACACCCATAAACTACCTATGTACCCCAAAACCGAGGTCCCCCCACATCGCCGCCACTCTATTAAAATTTTTTAACCCCTAATCTGCTGACCGCACACCGCCGCCACCTACATTATCCCTATGTACCCATAATCTGCTGCCCCTAACACCGCCGACCCCTATATTATATTTATTAACCCCTAATCTGCCGCCCCCAACGTCGCCGCTACCTACCTATAATTATTAACCCCTAATCTGCCGACCGGACCCCACCGCTACTCTAATAAATGTATTAACCGCTAAAGCTAAGTCTAACCCTAACCCTAACACCCCCCTAAGTTAAATATAATTTAAATCTAACTAAATAAATTAACTCTTATTAAATAAATTATTCCTATTTAAAGCTAAATACTTACCTGTAAAATAAATCCTAATATAGCTACAATATAAATTATAATTATAGTGTAGCTATTTTAGGATTAATATTTATTTTACAGGCAACTTTGTATTTATTTTAACCAGGTACAATAGCTATTAAATAGTTAATAACTATTTAATAGTTACCTAGTTAAAATAATTACAAAATTACCTGTAAAATAAATCCTAACCTAAGTTACAATTAAACCTAACACTACACTATCAATAAATTAATTAAATAAAATACCTACAATTATCTACAATTAAACCTAACACTACACTAACAATAAATTAATTAAATACAATACCTACAAATAAATACAATTAAATAAACTAACTAAAGTACAAAAAAAAGAACTAAGTTACAAAAAATAAAAAAATATTTACAAACATTAGAAAAATATTACAACAATTTTAAGCTAATTACACCTACTCTAAGCCCCCTAATAAAATAGCAAAGCCCCCCAAAATAAAAAAAATGCCCTACCCTATTCTAAAATTAAAATAGAAAAGCTCTTTTACCTTACCAGCCCTTAAAAGGGACTTTTGCGGGGCATGTCCCAAAGAATTCAGCTCTTTTGCCTGGAAAAAAAACCCATTCAATACCCCCCCCCAACATTACAACCCACCACCCACATAACCCTAATCTAACCCAAACCCCCCTTAAATAAACCTAACACTAAGCCCCTGAAGATCTTCCTACCTTATCTTCACCACGCCGGGTATCACCGATCGGTCCAGGCTCCGATGTCTTGATCCTCTGGCTGAAGTCTTGATCCAAGCCCAAGCGGGGGCTGAAGACGTCCATCCTCCGGCTGAAGTCTTGATCCAAGCGGCGGCCATCATCGGGCAGAAGTCTTCATCCTATCCGGGCAGAAGAGGAGATCCGGACCGGTAGACATCTTCATCCAAGCGGCATCTTCTATCTTCTTCCATCCGATGACGAGCGGCTCCATCTTCAAGACCTCCGGAGCAGATCCATCCTCTTCTTCCGACGTCCAAAAACAGAATGAAGGTTCCTTTAAGGGACGTCATCCAAGATGGTGTCCCTCGAATTCCGATTGGCTGTTCCGATCAGCCAATAGAATGCAAGCTCAATCTGATTGGCTGATTGGATCAGCCAATCAGATTGAACTTGAATATGATTGGCTGATTCCATCAGCCAATCAGAATTTTAATACCTTAATTTCGATTGGCTGATAGAATCCTATCAGCCAATCGGAATTCGAGGGACGCCATCTTGGATGACGTTCCATAAAGGAACCTTCATTCTGTTTTAGGACGTCAGAAGAAGAGGAAGGATCCGCGCCGGAGGTCTTGAAGATGGAGCCGCTCGTCATCGGATGGAAGAAGATAGAAGATGCCGCTTGGATGAAGATGTCTACTGGTCCGGATCTCCTCTTCTGTCCGGATAGGATGAAGACTTCAGCTGGAGGATGGATGTCTTCAGCCCCCGCTTGGGCTTGCATCAAGACTTCAGCCGGAGGATGGACGTCTTCAGCCCACGCTTGGGCTTGGATCAAGACATCGGAGCCTGGACCGATCAGTGATACCCGGCGTGGTGAAGATAATGTAGGAAGATCTTCAGGGGCTTAGTGTTAGGTTTATTTAAGGGGGGTTTGGGTTAGATTAGGGGTATGTGGGTGGTGGGTTGTAATGTTGGGTGGGGTATTGTATGTTTTTTTTTTCAGGCAAAAGAGCTGAATTCTTTGGGGCATGCCCCGCAAAAGGCCCTTTTAAGGGCTGATAAGGTAAAAGAGCTTTTCTATTTTAATTTTAGAATAGGATAGGGCATTTTTTTTATTTTGGGGGGCTTTGTTATTTTATTAGGGGGCTTAGAGTAGGTGTAATTAGCTTAAAATTGTTGTAATATTTTTCTAATGTTTGTAAATATTTTTTTATTTTTTGTAACTTAGTTCTTTTTTATTTTTTGTACTTTAGTTAGTTTATTTAATTGTATTTATTTGTAGGTATTTTATGTAATTAATTTATTGATAGTGTAGTGTTAGGTTTAATTGTAGATAATTGTAGGTATTGTATTTAATTTATTTATTGATAGTGTAGTGTTAGGTTTAATTGTAACTTAGGTTAGGATTTATTTTACAGGTAATTTTGTAATTATTTTAACTAGGTAGCTATTAAATAGTTATTAACTATTTAATAGCTATTGTACCTGGTTAAAATAAATACAAAGTTGCCTGTAAAATAAATATTAATCCTAAAATAGCTACAATATAATTATAATTTATATTGTAGCTATATTAGGATTTATTTTACAGGTAAGTATTTAGCTTTAAATAGGAATAATTTATTTAATAAGAGTTAATTTATTTAGTTAGATTTAAATTATATTTAACTTAGGGGGGTGTTAGGGTTAGACTTAGCTTTAGGGGTTAATACATTTATTAGAGTAGCGACAAGGTCCGGTAGGTGGAGGCGACGTTGGGGGTGGCAGATTAGGGGTTAATAAATATAATATAGGGGTCGGCGGTGTTAGGGGCAGCAGATTATGGGTACATAGGGATAACGTAGGTGCGGCGGTGTACCGAGCGGCAGATTAGGGGTTAAAAAAAATATGCAGGTGCCAGCGATACCAGGGGCGGCATATTAGGGGTTAATAAGTGTAAGGTTAGGGATGTTTAGACTCGGGGTACATGTTAGGGTGTTAGGTGCAGACTTAGGAAGTGTTTTCCCATAGGAAACAATGGGGCTGCGTTAGGAGCTGAACGCTGCTTTTTTGCAGGTGTTAGGTTTTTTTTCAGCTCAAACTGCCCCATTGTTTCCTATGGGGGAATCGTGCACGAGCACGTTTTTGAAGCTGGCCGCGTCCATAAGCACCACTGGTATTGAGAGTTGCAGTGGCGGTAAATTATGCTATACGCTCCCTTTTTGGAGCCTAACGCAGCCATTCTGTGAACTCTAAATACCAGCGGTATTTAAATGGTGCGGGAGAAAAAAAGCCAGCGTTACCGACAAAACTCTAAATCTATCCGTTGGTATCTTTATTTGAAATGCAAGAATGTAAGTTTAGATGCCGGCCCATTTTTGGTGAACACACTGTGTTGTTCTTGCTGATTGGTGGGTAAATTCACCTACCAATAAACAAGTGCTTTCCATGGTCCTGAACCAAAAAATAGCTTAGATTCCTTCTTTTTCAAATAAAGAAACCAAGAGAATGAAGAAAAATTGATAATAGGAGTAAAATAGAAAGTTGTTTAAAATTGCATGCTCTATCTGAATCATGAAAGAAAAAAATTGGGTTCAGTGTCCCTTTAATGCTTTGCAAGAAGAGCACTAGCAGTGATTTGAATACTGAGCTAGAAATTAAAAAAAACAGTCTTGGAATCAAACTTAAGCATTTATATCTCCCCAAATAAGTCACTGGTTGACATGTTTTGATTTATACATTTATCTTTGTGAACGCTGGTGTTTCTCTAGATCCATATCATTGCATTTAACAGAGATATTATGGCATCTTAGACTGGAAAAGGTTATGGTTTAGCATTGTTTTCTAATCTGGGATCTATTTGTTTTTCCTTACACTTTTTAGCCACTTAAAGGGACATTAAACCCCAACAAATGATTTCATGATTCAGGTAGAGAATACAATTTTAAACAACATTCACATTTACTTCTATTATCTAATTTGCTTCATTCTTTAGATATCGTTTGTTGAGTAAATAGAAATTGACATTGGTGAGCCAATCACACGAGGCATCTATGTGCAGCGACCAATCAGCAGCTACTGAGTCTATTTAGATATGCTTTTCAGCAAAGAATATCAAGAGAATGAAGCAAATTAGATAATAGAAGTAAATTAGGAAGTTGTTTAAAATTGCATGCTCTATCTGAATCATGAAAGCAAATGTTTGTGTTTAATGTCCCTTTAAGCTTTCTTAGAATCTAACAATGTTCCACAATGTTTTCTGGGTGAGGTAACTTTTGGTTGGGACATTCACTGCCAAGTTGAGTTTCTGCTTCTTCCTCTTATTCATTTATCTGGTCACAGATCCGATTTGACTTTTTCTGAACGCCAGCTTCTTCTGCCATGTCTTTCTCTTTCTGTGTTCTCTGACCTAATTAAATGGTACTTTTCTGAACTTCCTGTTTTCACAATATATTTTATATCGTGTCCATTTAAAGGGATACTAAACCCAAATGTTTTCTTTAATGATTAAGATACAGCATGCAGTTTTAAACAACTTTCTAATTTACTCCTATTATCAAATTTTCTTTGTACTCTTGCTATTTTTATTTAAAAAGCAAGAATATAAAGCTTAAGTGCTGGGCCAATTTTTGGTTTAGAACCTGGTTAGCACTTGCTTATTGGTTTGCTAAATGTAGCCACCAGTAAGCAAGCTCTATCCATGGTGCTGAACCTAAAATGGGCTGGCTCTTAAGCTTTAAATTCCTGCTTGTTAAATAAAGATAGCAAGAGAATGAAGAAAATTTGATAATAGGAGTAAATTAAAAAGTTTTTTAAAATTGCATGCTCTATCTGAATCATGAAAGAAAAAAATTGAGTTTAGTATTCCTTTAATGTGTAGTTGATGGCCTCATTAAACTTTCATGATTTAGATAGGGCTTTTAATTTTAAACAATGTTCCAATTTAGTTGCTTTGTTCTCTTGGTATTCTTTTTTGAAAGCTAAACCTGGGTAGGTTCATAGGTTGTTTTCTAAGCCCTTGAAGGCTGCTTCTTATCTCAGTGAATTTTACAAGTTTTTTTTACAATTAGAAAGTACTAGTTCATGTGTGCCATATAGCTAACATTGTGTGCTCACTCCCATGGAGTTATGCAGGAGTCAGCACTGATTGGATAAACTGCAAGTAAGTAAATAGCACTTAAATTATGGGTTAGACTGCAAAGGCTTACAAACAAGGTAATGACACAGGTAAAAAGCATATTAATATATCAGTGTTGGTTATGCAAAACGGAGAAATGGGTAATAAAGGGATTATCTATCTTTTTAACCCTTTGAGTGCTAATATTCCCAGTCAGGAGCTGACAACGGCTCAGAGCCGTCGTTAGCACTCACCCACCTTGAAGGCAATTTGGGGGCTCCCATCGACTCCCACCCCGTTGACGTCACGCGCAATGACGTGATGACGTCACCGTGCAACTTTATTGAAAAATTACAATTAACAGTGTAGGGAAATGGGGGCATGCTGCTTAGAAGCCTGTATCTCAGGCATCTAAGCAGCTACAGACCCCCAAGACCCACCGTTGGAAAGGTAATCGCCTCAAATCCAGCTTAGCACACAGGTGGGACAGGTGGGAAATTGCTTAGCACACAAAGGGTTAAACAATAACATTTTTCAAGTAGACAGTCCCTTTAAAGGTATCTCTTCTTTTTTTTTTTTTTTCCTTTTCAGGAGCTGTTCCTGTCTGAATCTTTCTCTGTATCAGAGCTCTCATTCCAAATAGCCGTTAAAGAGTCTGCTATGTTTGTAAGCTTCTTATTGGCTCTCTTGTGCTCTGTACCTTTTCCATGTACCCTTTATTCATGTTTTCAGACTCATCAACTGTCAAATCCTCCTCGTTGTTGGAGGTGTCAAAATCTGAACTTGCAGAATGTTTGTTAACAGGTTGCTCTTTTTCATTTGAATTATTTCTATTTTTCTGTGGAACGCGCAGTAACTGATTGTTCTCCAGGTCCACATCGTAAAATTCAGAGCTTTTATACCTTTCCCTGTCATTATCATGGCTATAGCTATCGAACAGTGCTGCCCATTAAGTTCTTAGAGCCACAAGTATCTGAAAGAACACTGTGTCTACTTATAGCATGGACTCTTCTACTCTAATTCTAAGTATTGGGAGATCATCTAAAAACTGCAAGCAATTTATACAACACAAAGGAACAGCTACATCCAGATTCCACTGGGTCCCGTCAGTTCCTCCTTTCTAAAGCACAGATATATTCCTCATTTTGTAAAAACATACAGTACCTTAAATCTTCCAGACATATTCACAAAAATGTATTAATTTACCTTCTATTTAACCTAACATGCCCAACTTCTGCTAGATTTGTTACTTTTATAAAGCACAGTGAAGGTTTACAGATATACAATCTAAGCTATAATATTAAAAAGAAAAAGATCAGCTCATTCATTTAATTCATATAACACATCTTAAAAGACGCAAAATGATTAAAAACCTATTCATTGTGATTTAGCACAATCTTTACTAAATTGCAGCAGATCAACACCTATTTCATATGTTTGCTTTAAGATCCATTTGTAGCAATATTTTATTAATATCTCCAAATAAGTTACATATTATAATGCAACAGTCAAATATTCACTAATCGCTTCACACAGTAAAAACCTAAAAACAAATATTAAATTAAAGCATTACCTTTTGCACGTAAAAAGAAACAATAGTTAAATATGGTAAAATATTTTTTAATTGAAGCAGTTAAAGTTTTATAACTGATACTTAAAGAGACAGAAAACCCCAGAAATGTATCTCATGATTCAGATAAAGCATACAATTTTAAACAACTTTCCAATTTACTTCTATTGTCAAATTTTCTTCGTTTTTTTTATGATCCTTTGTTGAAAAGCAGGGATGTAAGCTCAGCAGAGTGCACGTGTCTGTAGCACTATATGGCAGACATTTTGCAACAATATTAAAGGGACACTGAACCCATTTTTTTACCTTTCGTGATTCAGATAGAGCATGCAATTTTAAGCAACTTTCAAATTTACTCCTATTATCAATTTTTCTTTGTTCTCTTGCTATCTTTATTTGAAAAATAATGCAGCTAAGCTTTTTTTCTTGGTTCAGGACTCGGGACAGCACTTTTTTATTGGTGGATACATTTATCCACCAATCAGCAAGGACAACCCAGGTTGTTCACCAAAAATAGGCCGGCATCTAAACTTACATTCTTGCATTTCAAATAAAGATACCAAGAGAATAAAGAAAATTTGATAATAGGACTAAATTAGAAAGTTGCTTAAAATTTCATGCTTTATCTGAATTACGAAAGAAAAAATTTGGGTTCAGTGTCCCTTTAAACATTAGCAAGAGCACTAGAATGGCAGCACTAATTCCTGTCATGTAGTGCTCCAGACTTGTGCATGATACCTATCTAGGTATCTCTCCAACAAAGAATGTGTTTTATGTCCCTTTAAAGTAGCAGAATCTGCATGTTTGTGTACAAACGGAAGAGTCAGTTACTCATTGGTTATTGGTGGACAGTTACACAATGATAACGTTATAAAAAAAAGTAGATTTTTTATGTTTGGAATATTCAGAAAGTATAATATCTATCCTCTTTCAGTTACAAGAAATAAAAAATATGACTTTAATGGTTGATGCTTTATGATATTATTTTCCTGCAAGGCTTTCCTTTCTTAGTTTTAGTAACTAAATATTTCAGAGATTTTCTGCATAGTAAGATGGGCAGAAAGTAATCAGTCAACTGTGACAATTAACCAACCCCAACAGGGCTATTTGTGGGACATCAATAACACATTAAGGCAGAGACCCATCTATAATGTGCAATTGGACTTGCCCAGGGACATATGGAGGCAACTAAAATGAGAATCCCAACTACTGATTAAATATACATTCGAATGCGGTCAGTAGACCCCATCTGTCTTCCAATAAACATAAAAGAAGCATGATTCTATCTTCTATCATTTCAATCCCATGGCTCGTTAACACAGAGAGACTACTGCAAACTACAAACTGATCTCTAGTAAACCTTATCTGCAGTTCCAACTCTGCAGCTGCATTTCAATACTATCAAGTCAGAGGAGAAGCATATTGCTTAAGGGGACATGATATGCAAATGTTTAAACAATTGAAAGTGATGCAACATAGCTGTAAAAAGCTGACTAGAAAATATCCACTGAACATCTCTATGTAAAAAAGGAAGTTATTTTACCTCAAATTTCTTAAGTATTCACACCCCCTCTGTAAAGGACTTTAAGCAGCAAATCAGTATGCCTGTCCTGGGACTTGCAAGGGAGCGTGCCTCATGCACACTCATGTTACCTTCCTATTCAGTTTAAGGATGTTTACTATGAAATCTCATGAGATCACACTAAAACAGTTCATGACCTCAGCACTGTTGATGCTGATTGACTGCTGTTCATTTCTTCCCTTTTTTTTTTTTAACTCTGCAGCTGGGCCGTAACTGAAAGATAACTTTCCTGTCAGCTTTTTGCAGTTATGCTGCATCACTTTCAAGTGATTTCGCATATGAGTATTATGTCCCCTTTAACTACTTCATCACTACAGAGCTTTAGGGCTAGATTACTAGTGAAGAGATAATTTATTGTGCACCAGCAAACTGTAAATTTGCCAGGTTTGTGGGCACCAATACAGTTTAATAATCTTTATTAAAAAATCAAATTGGTAGCATCTTTATGTTTTAATAAACTAACTGAACTAAGAAGTTATAAGGGGCTAAAGTGAGGGGATGAGGGGTGTTAGAAAAAAAAAAACGGCACTGAAAAGTGCCTTTACATTGCAGTCTATGGGAAACTGTGTGTTCCCTGTAAATATATATGTATATGTGTCAGGGTGCCAGGAATCAGACTGAGACGAGAAGTGCAAAAATAATCACACCTTTATTAATAGCAAAAAATAATAAAAAGTCCACAAATCAAATAACAAGCCAGGAGTCAAAACCAGAGCTGGTAGTCAGACGAGCCGAGCCAGGAGCCAAAGCGAATAGTCAGACGAGCCGGAATCAAGAACAAGGAACAAAGCAGAGTCAGGAACAAGCCAGGGATCAGGAACCAGGAAGGACATCAGGCAGCCAGGTAATACACAGGAACTCTCACAAGCAGGTCTGAGACAACGCAAAGGCAAAGCATACTGAACAGAGGCCCTTTAAATAATAAGTGATGACATCACAATTCTTAGACTGCATCCTGTCTCACATGGATGATGCACACCAGTCTGGCAATAAAAGGAAGTGTAGGAAATGAGCAGCATCCCCCACAATGCACCATAGTCAGGAAGAGAGGTGAGTAAAATGGCTGCCAGCAGCACATGGCAAACAACAGGGAAAAAACCCTGACAATATGCTTATATACAGTACATATAGATGTATGTGTTAATTTGTACATATTTACATATTAACACGTATACATATATATTTGCTGCCCATCGCTGCGCGACTTACCCCCTTCGCTGCACTAAGGTTCTGTGCCGTTAATAGCGGCATCAGAACGAGGCTCATTTTGAAGGCTATGGAAGTGCGCTCTAATGAGGTTCCATTCGCACTGCACCTCACTTGTAATACAAGCACACATTTGCGAGAGCTGGTATTTACTCAGTTGAGAGCAAATATCGCTTTCGGGCAAGCAATATTGTGCACTCAACTTGTAATCTGGTTCATAATGTACAATGGGCATCACAATAAATTGTACTCTTTGGTTTTTCAATCTCTTTTCAATGTCAGTGTTCAATGACATTATAATCTATAGTATTTATTAAAAAAAGCAAATAATTCTAATAGCAAGCAGAAGTATTGTTTTCTTTTGTTTATTTAAAATCAAAACATACACATTTAGACTATAAACTTTATATAATACTACAACAAACATTTTCTTCTAAATGGAGAACAATGCTATTTAAACTATTTCTTAATGCATCTAATACAAATTCCTATAGTAGGAGGTTTGCAGAGGGTGCAAATATAAATGGTTTTGTTATATAAAAAAAAAAGATGCTGAAAGCTAAATAGATGTTTATGAAACTAAGGTTTCAATTTGTGTGTTCTCCTTTAAATAAGCGTTGTTTTCAAACTAACTTTAGACCCACCAATTTGGGTATTTCTATGTGTCAATCGAAAAGATAATAATAATAATGGGAAAATGTGCAGTTATGTGCAATCATGTATATGCAATACAATTGTTATAACATCAATAATTGTGAAAAATAAAAAATAAAAATAAAAATAAAAAATTGAATAAGAATAAAAAATGAATATTATAATAAAGAAACAATGAAGTCTGGTTTTTTAAAGTTCCTGAGTCTGCTATTCTTCTGGCAGGATTGGACTTGCAAGAAGAATCTAAAAAAGATGTAAAGAAGAGTGTCTCATAGTGCAGTTTATCCAAAGTAAATTTTCAGTGAATATAAAGTTGCTAACAAGTGACTACTCACAAGGGTGTGTGCACTATTAAAGTGCAATATGTGCAGGCTGGGATTTGCAGTCTCCAGCTGACTGATTGGGGCAAGGTCTCCCTCAGATTTCAGTAGACTGGATACGGGATGTTCTAGCCTTTAAAAATATTAAGGACACAGAACTTCTCCTAGTGCAGGTTAAACTTTTTAACAGAATGATTCCAAGAAAATATAAAAAATGGGTACTCACATTCCAGTTTGCACAATGAAATTGTGCAAACAAGGCAGGCTGGATGTTACAGACACTAGGGACTCCATTACATATGCAGTGTCACTCGCAAAATCCTCCGCCGCCGGATTTTACGTGATTTTGGTATTACATATACGGTGTAGCATACAAGTTACGTGCGTATATTTCACCCTTCGGCCGTATTTCCCCCCCCCCCCATAGTCTAACATAGAACAGCTACGCAATTTGGTATCCAATATACAGCGTAAGGACTTACGCATGCAGAATTCTGAAAATCTACTCCATTCTCATCTCGCCACACATGGCAGGCGCAGTAACCTTTGCACTGACTAAAAAAGCAATGTAACTCTCTGAAGGCCTAACAAACGCATGCACAATCACATACATATCAGCCGCAAATCTCAAACAGTTAAACCTCTTCTAAGGATTTATTATTCCTGCCCCTGCAAGTTTGTCAAACCAATCACAAACAGCACAACCTCTCACCTGCAGCCTTAAAACACCTGTCAATGCACACCCTCATTAGCCACCATGTTTCCCCTGCTTTACCTACAATATCTAGAGTGACAGCATCGTGGGGCACAAGGGGTGCTGGAAGCACTGCAACCCCCTGTTGTGGAGGATATACCTGCTGGTGCTGCTGTGGATGCTCTCCCTGCTGTTGATATAGTTGCTGCAGCTGATCTACTTGCTGCTGAGGTCACTGGTCATGGTGCGGCGGGCGTCCCTGCTCCTGCTGCTGCTGTCCTTGCTCCTGCTGTCCCTGCTCCTGGTGCTGCCCCTGTTGCTGTTGTTGCTGCAGCTGGTCATAGGCTGGCATGGCCTATAAGACGCCAGCATCAGCAGAAGGGAAGAGCAAGGGCACCAAGGATACACAAGATTAGGGTCACCCTGTTTGGAATGACAGAGGAGGTCAGGGAAAAGTATTGCTTGACTTCTGCAAGCCTCATTGACCTATATGAGGTCTTGAAGGATGGTATTGACCCTCAAGCGAATAGGAACCGAGATCTGACTGGTATGCAGAAGCTGTTGTGTGTTGTGCACTTCATGGCATCCGGTTCAATCCAGTCAACAGAGGGCCTTGTGTCTGGCACAAGGCCCCCTAGGAGTCCACCTTCTCCAGACTCTTAGGGGAGGTTTTGACTGCTCTAGATAACCAGACACAGCAATACATTAATTTCCCCCGTACCCCCAGGAATGTAACATTCTTAAGCAAGGCTTCTAGCAACTGGGGGGTATTCCCAATGTCATGGGGGCAATTGATTGCACACATGTGCGTATCGTGGCCCCACATGAGGAGCCATTCCTCTATATTAATAGGAAAGGGTTTTACTCCTTGAATTGCCAGATGGTCTGTGATACCACTCTGAAATTCACACATGTGTTTGCAGGCTTTCCAGGGAGTGCCCATGATTCCTACATCCTGCACCAAACCTCCTTATTCCAGCTTTTTGATTCTGGAACATTCTCGGGAGGTTGGCTGCTTGGTGAGTATGCGCTACCTTCATTCTGTCTGTATTTTTCTACTAAAGGGAAACTAAACACAAAATAATTATGTCATGTTTGAGATGGAGAATACAATGTTAAACAACATTACAATTTAATTCTATTATCTAATTTGATTCATTCTTAAGATATCCTTTGTTGAAGAAATAGCACTGCACATAGATGAGCCAATCCATGAGGCATCTATGTGCAGCCACCAATCAGCAGCTATTGAGCATATCTAATATGCTTGTCAGCAAATGATATCAAGAGAATGGAGCAAATTACATAATAGAAGTAAATTATAAAGTTGAATAAAATTGAAAGTTCTTTCTAACTTATGAAAGAAGAAATGTGTGTTTCATGTCCCTTTAAAGGGACAGTATACTATAAATAGTTTTCCACTTAAAAGGACATTTTCTTAAAATGGCATGTTCTATCTGAATCGTGAAAATATAATTTTGTCTAGACTAATCCTGGCATCAAAGTATATTGCTTACAATGCACCAATTTAATGTTTTTGAAAAATATATATTTTAAATTAAATCCATGTTATGTCCCTTTAAGCACATAATGAAACTGTAGTAATCAGAATACATATGTTACATGACAGGTGACGCAGGGTATGGCTGCAGACCATGGCTGTTAACCCCCTTGGCACACCCCCTTACAGAGCCACAACTCAGGTAACAGTAGGCCCACATACGTACCCAAAATGTAATAGAAAGGAGCTTTGGACTACTCAAAACCAGATTCAGGTGTCTGGATTTGACAGGCGGAGCTTTACAGTATAACCCCAACAAAGTGTGTTCCATTGTCAATGCATTTTGTATTCTACATAACATTGCTGTGGACACACGTATATTGGGAGACATAGAACCAGACCAAGATCAGCAGCTGTTTCCTGAACCTGAGGGTGTGGACAGGAGGACACTGAGGAGGAATGAAGTGAGGGACTTTGTCATCCATGAATACTTTACCTGGAAGTTACTTGTTCATAAGTACAGTAAACTGTAACATTCACATGTATTATGATGTTTGACAGTACCTCACCAACCATTGCATGTGTATATATCATGTTTTGCAGAATTACATACTGCAGATTTTCCACTGCATGTAAGTGAAACTACTACATCCCACCCCCTTCCCTTAACCACCCTAACTACTGAAAATGGCTCATTGTTTAATTCATGTTTAGGTCACAATGATTTCTGGACTTTCATTATTAAGAAGAATGAAAATGGATGTTTATACCTTATGTTCACACCTTCTGTAAATACATTATTATTTACATATATATACACATGTGTCAATTTATATTGGATGTGAGAAACGTTGATTTACATCATATAAGTGAATATTACTATATGTACCCTTCATACACAACTATGTGATGTCAGTTATAATACATGAATATGTCATAAGCATTTTAATCTCACCTGTTATTTTTGGCTATTTCAACACAGGTCATCATATTATCATGTTTTAACAATATTTGTGTAAAAAAACACATCACATTGATATGTATGACAATTACATGGTAAATAACAAAGGACAATGTTTATGGTGAACTATAAAATTATTTATTTTTCTTGGGTTTTTTGGATGAGGAAGCTGAGGTGCCTGTAGTGTATTGCCTTGTTCTCTTTGTTCTAGCAGATTCTGGTTTTTATGCTGGAGTGCTGGCAACAGATGATAGGCTGGAGGTAGTGTCCTGCTGCTGTGTAAAGTGCTCAACCAACACACCCAAAAGTTGATTTTGTTCTCTCCATCTATTCTCCATCTGGATCTGCATATCAGACAGAATTTGCATCATCTGTGTCTGGTTTTGAACACTAAATTGCACTTAATGATGCTGCCATGTCCCTCTGCCGCTCTATGCTACATTTGTGTAACCTCTCTTGGCTCCTGAAGAACCTCTCTTGGCTGCCTTGTATGCTCTCAGCACTTGTTATGAGCCTCCTCTGGAGTGCAATGTATTCCTCACCCAGGGGAGAATACAATGCATCCACAGGCTCTTGAGCAGCAGGACTTCTAGTTTCTGGTGGGGCAGGGTCACCTGCATCTGATGGTTCTGGTGGGGCAGGTTCAGCTGCATCTGCTGGTTCTGCTGGGGCAGGTTCAGCTGCATCTGAGATGAGGATGATGGAGTTCTCATAGTTGATTGAGTGCCCCAATGATGACCAGTGTGTGACCACTCAGCCTGTCCAATTAGCACTTCTTGTGACAAAGTCTGTGGGTAAAAGCTATGACTGCCATGAGATTGTATTGGCGGGGGGGGGGGGGGGTAAATACATGGACCCTTTGTGGCTGTCTTGGCTCCCCTTCAAAGCCAAAAGAAGAATATTCCTCTGGCCAGGAATCTTGCCAGGGGTCATATGTCAATGGTGGTGGCATCACTCCCGGGTCCTCAACTGAAGCCATCCAACCATGCTCATGCCTGGGAGCATATTGTTCGTGCGGTTGCCTGAAGACTGGTGGTGGTGGTGGCATGGCTGTTTGCATCCTCATGACAGGAGGTTCTGTGGAGGAGTCAAAGGATGAGAGGGATTAGTACAGTCAGATATATGTCCATGTGGGCATACAATGTACATTGATACATGCTAGGGCCTATACTGATTCTCATGTCAAACTCTATAACATGCATGTGCACATTGTGATTTGTTCTATGAGGGATTTGAATATGAACAGTATACAGGTATGTGTTTCATACAATAGTTATGTGTACATGTCAATGATGGAAAAAATGTGTTCTTTAAGTGACACTATGGTCACACAATTTACTTTAGCCTGATGTAGGCACATAACATGCTATATTGAGCTAAAAGCATTGTGATGGCTATAATTTCCATTTACTGAAAACTCTACATGTGGCTTGTGGCCTGTGTTACTCTGAGACATGTTAGTATTGCACAATTCAACCTCATATCATGAATTGCATTGTGTTAAGTAGCAGTAACGTCAAGTATAATTGTAGATGTTTTTGTTAGTACGCCAAATACCATGCTCCTCATTGTGTACATGGATGTGTGATATTAAAGGATGTTATATCTTAAATACATATAATACTGGTGTGTGGGATGTTACTCACCAGCATGATGTGCTGTGGTTGCAGCCCCTGAGTCACAAGCCCCTGGAAGTCTACAGACTGCTGTGATACTCAGGGACCTGCGTATCATCTCCTGCCAGGTGTTATACTCTATATCCATGGATGGACCACCGCCTGTTCCCTTCTGGTGCATAGCTTCCTGCCCCATCTTTTCTTTGACCCACCTCTTGCAGCCATTCCAGCATTTTTAAAGGCCCTCAACAGTCCTACTCTGCGGGGCCACACTGTTGACAGCATCCTCTACCACCAACCATGCCATTTTTCACTTTTTGGCAATGCCTTTGCCCTTCTCCTGCCCGAAGAGAGCACTGTAATTGTCCATGATGGCCTGGACAAGGGCAGGATTTTCATCAATTGAGAAGTTGGGACATCTCAGCCTCTCATCCTCCATGGACACTTGGCTTCCTCCCTGTGATGTCCCTGGTGTGCGATCCTCCCTATCCTCTTCCTCCTCCCCCCTTCTGTCCCCATGTGCACCATCTGTCCCTCTCCTAGATGTGCCTGTGCCTCTGGGGCTCTTGGGCATCTCCCCTCCCATCATCCCTTCTGGCTCTCCCTCTCCCCACTCCACTTACTCCCTGACGGGGGGCCCACTGCTCCTCCTGTCCTCTCCTATACTCCTCTTCCTGCCACTCCTCTCCCCTCCTCCCCTCCTCCCTACCTCTCCCTGCCATCCTCACACTAAATCACACTACACACACTCACACTCACTCCCAGTTCAATCACCCACAATCACAACCAAACACTCAGCCTATCACACTGTAAAATTCAAATAAAATGTGTGAGGTGTTAGAAAAAAGTGTGGTGTATTTGTATATGTATGCATGTATGCAAAATGTGTGCAATATGTAAAAATATGTGTAGGTGTACAAGCTTAATCAAACAACAATGCGACCTAACTAACTCCTCTGTTTGCGCCTCTGTCTCTACTCTGACTAATCCTCCACTCCAGTGTAGTGTGTTGTAACTCAACGAACAATCCAAACACATTGAAGAAAATGGCGGCTGCGCATGGGTTTATGAATTTTGAATAGCGTAATTACGTGTCGCATGTTTATTTGAAATCACGGTTCATTTTAGCTTAATTTGTATAAAACTACTCTTTATTGACACTTTCCGTGGACAAAATACTGGCATAAGTTATTTGCGACGGCTGAAATGTGTATTTGCACACATTTCAGAAGATCGCCAGTTTGTCCTACTTACGCCAGTTTAGCATCTAACGGTGCAGTATATGTAATACCCAGATGTGCAAGGTGAAATTACGGGTGGCGCGGGTTTCCACGCTTGCTCCAAAGCCTGCACCGTATATATTTAATTGTGCCCTAACTGTCTGAATTAGGTCTCCCTGGGTTGTTCTTTCAAATGGTTTGAATAATTGATGTAAAGTGCTCCAAAGTGAAAAAGTAGTTAAAAGGCAGACTACTTAAAATCACAGTTTTATTTTAAAACATATAAAACATGCAACGAGTTTCTCAGCTGACTAGCGGTTAGATCTGATGTTAGTGTTGTTAGCGCTCAATACTGCTAATATTTGGGCGCTCCACTTTTAATCTAGGCCTTTATGTTAGAATCTCACAGTGTATCATGTCCCTTTAATAATCCAGCCATAGCAAGTCGGTGTGAAGACATTTAAAGGGACAGTCAACTCCAAAATATGTGTTGTTTAAAAAGATAGATAATCCCTTTATTACCCATTCCCCTGTTTTGCATAACAAACACAGTTATAATAATACATGTTTTACCTCTGTAATTACATTGTATCTAAGCCTCTGCAAACTGCCCACTTATTTCAGTTTTGACAGACTTGCATTTTAGCCAATCACTGCTGATTTCTAGGTAACTTCACGTGCATGAGCTCAATGTTATGTATATCAGTGTTTTTCAACCAGTGCTATGAGAGATCCTCAGGTGTGCCGCGGCAGACTGACAACAGTGTGACATATTTTTTAAATTTTGCTTGTTTTTTATTCTGGGCCTTTTTTTTATTTTGAGTGAGATGATGACTGAGGGTAACTGCGCAGCGGCAGCTCGCCTCCGCGACCCGTAATCACATTTGGAAGGAACCCCCATCCACCACAACACGTGCCTAGTGCTGGCTCTACACGCAGCAGCACGCAACAGTTTGTGTGTATAAGTATATATATATATATATATATATATATATACTGTATTAGGCTACAATGTGTGATTTTGTAAAATTTTGGGATGGTGGTGTGCCGCAAGATTTTTTAATGTAAAAAAATGTGTGCCCATGCAAATAAAAAGTTGAAAATCACTGATCTATATGACACACATGAACTAAAACCCTCTAGTGGTGAAAAACTGTCAACATGCATCAGATTAGAGGTGGCCTTCAAGATCTAAGAAATTAGCATATGACACTACCTAGGTTTAGCTTTCAACTAAGAATACCAAGAGTACAAAGCAAAATTGGTGATAAAAGTAAATTGGAAATGTGTTTAAAATTGCGTGCCCTATTTGAATCATAAAAGTTTATTTTGGACTCGACTGTCCATTTAACACACACAAATGTCAATAATTATTTGGACAGGAACAGCTAATACTAAAATGAATAATACGCTAGCACATAGCATGCACCTACCATTCCAACCAATCATAATTTACATGAAAGTCACATCAATTTCAAAACCATTCCAAATACAATTGAAACACTCCCACAATAACTTTTAAAATGTATATATGTAGTACTATAAGAAACTCTGTAACTTGCATGGGTACAATTAATCACTAGTATTCAAATTAATATGAAAACATTTTTCGATTAGCTTTCGTAGGCTTATTTTTAATTTCTATACCTAGGATATGTTGAAAACCCATGCTTGTTTGTTTTTGAGCAGCATTTATTTTTTAGCTATCTGCATTACTTTTATCAATGTTAAAGGAAAGGAAAACACTTTCTAATATTTTCACAGCCTTGCAATGCAGCAACATTCTAGATGAGTGTGAAAAATGTGATGTCGTTAACACCTAGATTGCTGCAGAACTTTTTTTATTGGAGCAGCCACAGTTACTGATCTAAAAATATATGCTGAGGGCATATTAAATTAGGCACCTGCAACTCCAAGTTAAGAAGCAGTGATCTAAAGACAACTACTTTCTTATATTTCTCACACTTCAGAGGTGGCAGACATAAAACATCCCAGAAAAATCCAGGATGACTGACAGTCCCTGCTCTAATGTAACTGTTTGCATAGGAACAGGGGTAAGGGCTGCAAAATAACTCTTGTGAAATGTTAAAGGGATATAAACCCAATTTTTTTTTTCTTTCATGATTCAAATAGAGCATGCAATTTTAAGCACATTTCTAATTTACTCATATTATAATTTTTTTGTTCTCTTGGTATCTTTATTTAAAAAGCAGGAATGTAAGCTTAGGAGCCTGCCCATTTTTGGTTGCGCTTGCGTATTGGTGGCTAAATGTAGCTGCATGCGCTGGTATTACAAAGTGAGCACAAATATTACTTTCATGAAAGTGATATTTTGTGCTCCACTTGTCTTCTAACCCTGTATGTTTTAAGGTGAAACTGAAACCTGAGCAGTCCGGTAAAAATTAGAGGTATGCAGAATGGAATTATTTTTCTCAAACCAAGTAATGATTATGCTTATAATCTTTGTGGACAATGTATAATTTATTTTCAGGATCAAGTATAATTTCTTGCACACTTTCTATGCTCCAGAGAGAAGAAAATGTATTAAAGATGATGATTATATCCAAGCATGGGATATATAACAGTAAGTTTTGTACATTCAAGAGGGATCTTGTTATATGCTAAATGTCCTGTTTCTTTGGGAAATTGAAAACACCCTCTCATGAAGTGTCCTGATTCAAGCTGCTACTGAGAAATCATTAGGTCCCTTATGAGATTCTCTATAAAGAAATGTTCCCTTAAAAGCTAAGCAACTCAGTATGGTGTGACACAAGGAGGCACAAAGGTAATACAACATAGTACAAAATAAAGTGTTATTCAGAATTAGGGTCAGATTACAAGTGGAGCGCTAAATATCACTTTCGTAAAAGCGATATTTGCTCTCCACTTTGTAATACCAGCTCACACTAATGTTTGCTGTTATTACAAGATAAGCGCAAAGCAAACGCGACCTAACGTTCGCATTGCATGTTCGCATTGCATGCATGAGAGTGCACTTCCATAGGCTCCAATGGAGTCTCGTTCTCATGTCTTTAGAGACGGCATTAGAACTAGGGATGGGTGAATGTTTCGCAACATTCGAAAAACAGCACGAATTTTAACACATTTGTTCGTTCGAATCGAATTTCGAATGTTTACATAACATTCTAACATTCGATTTTCGAATGTTCGGTTTCGAATTTTACTATTACATTTGAAAATATTCTTTTCGAAAAATTCGAATTTAGATTGTAATAGTATTTCTAATGCTTTTTCTTCAAATGTAATATTCGAATTATGCAATATTCGAATTCGAAAAATTCGAATTTAGATTGTAATAGTATTTCTAATGCTTTTTCTTTAAATGTAATATTCGAATTATGCAATACGTGTATTCGAATTCGAAAAATTCGAATTTAGATTGTAATAGTATTTCTAATGCTTTTTCTTTAAATGTAATATTCAAATTATGCAATATTCGAATTCGAAAAATTCAAATTTATATGTTTGTAATAGTATTTATAATGCTTTCTTTAAATGTAATATTCAAATTATGCAATATTCTATATGGAAACATTCGAAATGATATATTTGTATCTATTTATGTATCAATTTACTAGATTCCTGCCCTACCACATGAACTATTGAACTTCTGAATAGTATTTGTTAAATAGAATGTTAAATTCAAAATTTCGAATGTGGACATTCAATATAATTATAAACATTCAAATTCGAAAGTGACATTCGAAAACTGTAAATATCATTCGATTTTCGAATTTTTAAGAAAATTTGTTCTTATCGACATTCGGATTTAGAATTCGAATTTCGGTAATAACATTCGTTCTACATTCGAAATTCGAAAATTTACACATTCGCCCATCCCTTATTAGAACCTAAGAGCCGCGAAGGGGGTAATTAGTGTAGCAATGGCAGCACGCTTAAATATGAAATAAATGTGAAAAAAACAGAAAAAAGTGATCAAAAAATGACACAATATGTGTTAAAACTAAATAATTGTGTAAAGTTCATATAACGATATATGGATTCTTCTCAAGATTCTTCACGCTTCTATTTTTCTTTTGATCCTCATATGAAAGAAAAGAAATGCCACATAGCGTAACTCTGTAACCTTTTTTCAATGCAGAATGTTTATATGCAAATGATTACTCACATGGGATGGAGCTATAGCCAAGCTCAGGTTAATGCGCACACCCACTTTTATACTGTTGGGTAAACAGTTACTTGAACAGGATATTTGAATAAAAAGATTTATTTAAAATACAAATATAAAAAGCGTCACAAGAGCTGCTGGAAACACCAAATACAACAGGATTGGCAATACAATACAGTATTTGCTCGAATTGAGCTTAAACACAATACCAGAGACTGTGGTAAGGAGTGCAGAGATTTAACCACACAACCTCCCCCTTAAGAGTCCAGTATATGTTGCTCTCCTTATTGGTGTGCAGATTCTTGGAAGGACGCCAAAGGACAATGTATCCGACGTACGTTTCGCTAATGAGCTTTATCAAGGAATCCATGAATATATACATAAATATTTATGTGTTAATATGTGTATATACATTAAAAAAGAAAAATTTTGGGGCTTAAAGCACTCCTTCCTAGCAAAATGATAAATAAGTTAAAAACATTAACTTTATTGATATGCAATAAAATAGGGGACAGCCCTAAAACAAATAGAGGACTAACCCTAAAACCAATTAGCTAGGTAAAAACACTATGATACACCATCCCTGTTTTCTGGCCGATAACTGGATACGTTGGCTTCAGGTGCCAGGGGTGAAAAGCACAGATTACGGCAAAAAAACAAACAAATGTGTTTTGACCTCTGAACTGGCCTTTTTCAATGTTATAACTGACAAACCAAAGCCTTTATTGCATATCAATAACGTTAATGTTTTTAACTTATTTACCATTTTGTTAGAAAGGGGTGCTATAAGCCCCAAACTTTTTTTCTTTTCTTTTCTTTTTCGTATCATGATTAATAGGGGTAGCATCGGACTGGTTGCATAACAGGTTCATTTTCCTAAACTTACTATATCTCAGTGCCAGTATTGTGCAAGTTCTCCTTCTCTTAAGAAGATGAGAGAGGCCTCTAATTTTCATCATAGGTATACCTCAACTAAGAGAGACAAAATGTGGAAACAAATCACGACAATCCCATTGTCTGATTTGGAAAGAATTTATTTGCATATTATGGTGGAAAATAATTATTTGGTCACCTACAAACAAGCAAAATTTCTGGCTCTCACAGACCTGTATCTTCTTCTTTAAGAGGCTCCTCTGTCCTCCACTCATTACCTGTATTAATGGCACCTGTTTGAATTTGTTATCAGTATAAAAGACACCTGTCCACAACCTCAAACAGTCACACTGCAAACTACACTATGGTGAAGACCAAAGAGCTGTCGAAGAACACCAGAAACAAAATGGTAGACCTGCACCAGGCTGGGAAGACTGAATCTGCAATAGGCAAGCAGCTTGGTGTGAAGAAATCAACTGTGGGAGCAATAATTATAAAATGGAAGACATACAAGACCACTGATAATCTCCCTCGATCTGGGGCTCCACGCAAGATCTCACCCTGTGGGGTCAAAATGATCACAAGAACAGTGAGCAAACATCCCAGAACCACACAGGGGGACCTAGTGAATGACCTACAGAGAGCTGGGACCAACGTAACAAAGGCTACCATCAGTAACACACTACGCCGCCAGGGACTCAGATCCTGCAGTGCCAGACGTGTCCCCCTGCTTAAGCCAGTACATGTCTGGGCCCATCTGAAGTATGCTAGAGAGCATTTGGATGAACCAGAAGTGGATTGGGAGAATGTCATATGGTCAGATGAAACCAAAGTAGAACTGTTTGGTAGAAACACAACTTGTCGTGTTTGGAGGAGAGAGAATGCTGAGTTGCAACACTATACCTACTGTGAAGCATGGTGGTGGCAACATCATGCTTTGGGGCTGTTTCTCTGCAAAGGGAACAGGTCGACTGATCCGTGTACATGAAAGAATGAATGGGGCCATGTATCGTGAGATTTTGAGTGCAAACCTCCTTCCATCAGCAAGGGCATTGAAGATGAAACGTGGCTGGGTCTTTCAGCATGACAATGATCCCAAACATACCACCCGGGCAATGAAGGAGTGGCTTCGTAAGAAGCATTTCAAGGTCCTGGAGTGGCCTAGCCAGTCTCCAGATCTCAACCCCATAGAAAACCTTTGGAGGGAGTTGAAAGTCCGTGTTCTCCAGCGACAGCCCCAAAACATAACTGCTCTAGAGGAGATCTGCATGCAGGAATCGGTCAACAGTGTGTGACAACCTTGTGAAGACTTACAGAAAACGTTTGACCTCTGTCATTGCCAACAAAGGATATATAACAAAGCATTGAGATGAACTTTTGATATTGACCAAATACTTATTTTCCACCATAATATGCAACTAAATTCTTTCAAAATCAGACAATGTGATTGTCTGGATTTGTTTCCACATTTTGGGGCATATGTATCAAGCTCCGAATGGATCTTGATGCCCCGTGTTTCTGGCGAGTCATCAGACTGGCCAGAAACAGCAGTTATGAAGCAGCGGTCACAAAGATCGCTGCTCAATAACCTGTCCGCCTGCTCTGAGCAGGCGGACAGACATCGCCGGAAATCAACCCGATCGAGTACGATCGGGTTGATTGACACCCCCCTGCTGGCGGCCCATTGGCAGCGAGTCTGCAGGGGGCAGCGTTGCACCAGCAGCTCTTGTGAGCTGTTGGTGCAATGCTGAATATGGCAAGCATATTGCTCGGCGTATTCAGCGAGGTCTGGCGGACCTGATTCGCAGTGTTGGATCAGGTCCGCCAGACCTTGATAACTATGGGCCATCGTCTCTCATAGTTGAGGTATACCAATGATGAAAATTACAGGCCTCTCTCATCTTCTTAAGTGGGAGAACTTGTACAATTGGTGGCTGACTAAATACTTTTTTGTCCATACCTTTTCACTCCATACCTTTTCCACTAAATACTTTTTTGCCCCACTGTATTTCTACTTTTTAGTAATATGTGTACATACAAATATTAACACATACATATATATGTATATAAGCATATACATATATATTTACTGGGAACACAAAGTTCCCATAGTGCCATTTTTTTTCTAACACCCCACACCCACCAACATTAAAGCCCCAAAACTGCCTAGTTCAGTTGTTTTATATTTTTTTAAAAAGCTACATTTTTTAAAGTAAAAAACTACAATGTCCCCAATACGAGCTTGCGTAGCAATAACTAGCCTCTTGTAATGCCTGTTTGCGGGCGCAAGTTTATTTAGCGCTCCACTTATAATCTAGCCCTTAATATTTTGTGTTCTATGCAGACAATTGCTTTTAGAAACACAATTTTTAAATATGTGATTTATTTTAGTCAAATTATAGTTATTTTAGTTAAATGAGTCTCATTTTAGGCTAATCAAAGTTATGGATTTTTCTTGCAACTCTTATTGTTATTTATTAAGCACTTGACCTATATGGGTCCCATATCATTTGTAAAGTCCAGAAATATGAAACAAAATGTTCAAACTGAAAAAATAAATAAATACAGAAGCAAATTAAATTTAAAAGAACAGCAAAACTAAAATATGTTGTCAATTCAGTGACGTGCAGTGAGGTCAGAGGCTAATGAGGCACTGACTATTATACGCCCGAGAAGCACATATATGAATCCAAATCACGTCTTTCTCTCCCTCTCACACTAATTTCTCTCTCTCACACACACTTCTCTCTCACTCACACTCATACACACTTCTCTCTCTCTCTCTCTCTCTCTCTCTCTCACACATACACTTCTCTCTCTCTCCCACACACACACACTTCTTTCTCTCTCTCTCTCTCTCTCTCTCTCTCTCTCTCTCTCTCTCTCTCTCTCTCACACACACTTCTTTCTCTCTCTCTCACACACACACACTTCTCTCTCTTACACACACACACTTCTCTCTCTCTCTCTCACACACACACACACTTCTCTCTCTCTCACACACACACACTTCTCTCTCTCTCTCACACACACACACACACACACTTCTCTCTCTCACACACACACATACTTCTCTCTTACACACACACACACACACACACACTTCTCTCTCTCTCTCACACACACACACACTTCTCTCTCACACACACACTTCTCTCTCAGTAAATGCTCTACAATCAAAGGTTGGGGGGGGGGTTTCTAATTTTTTTTACAGTACACTAATTCCAATTGTAGTTCTCTTAATTTCTTAGTTAAATATAAAACTATAACAATATTCTTGTATAAGTGGTATTTGTGTCACCAATTCCTTAAAAACAAAATTACACATTACTGAGCCTTCCAGTGGGAACTCAATCTCATTATTTGGGGTTATAAATTATTATTATTTTATTGTGTAAACTACACCCAGCAGGTGGCGCTGGTGGACAAAATAAACACAAATATTTTGTGTAATTAGAACATAGGACAATCTTTTAATATATAAAATAATAACAATTTAACCACATAGAATCAGATTGTTTCCAGTGGAAGGCTCAGTATTGTGTAATTTTGTTTTTAAGGAATTAGTGACAAAAATACCACGTATACAAGATTAATACATTAAATTTAATTTAAATTCACTGACCATATGGATCATTATACAATACATGTAAAGACACAGCTATTTGATTTATTTATTTTTTTAAATGAATTGATGCACTGAAAAATACATTGGAAATAAAATGTGAACATTGCAGATTCAGTCAGTGTTTTTGAACACCGGCATTTGAGATTTTCTCTGCTGGGTGTAGTACACAATTAGCTCTTTACAAATAAACTACACCCAGCAGGTGGCGCTGCTGGACAAGATCTCAAATGAATCTGCAAAGTTCACATTTTATTTCCCGGGCATTTCTCATTCATTTAAAAAATAAATAAATAAAAAAGCTGTGTCTTTACATTTATTGTATACTGATCCATATGGGCAGTGAATTTATAATGTCCTTGAATATTGAACAGCCTCAATAACATAGTGGTCTCCCCCAGTCCCCACTGCCTGTCAGTAGTGCCACTGCTGCATCACCAGACCGGTCCTCATCTCATCAATCATATCATACATAACAGTTATTAGTGACTTACACAACGTACCAGTATCTGTTATTACTGTGCACAAAATCACAAGATGGCCACTCATTCTGAAAATTTTATTTAGTAAGCAGAGAAGATGTCAGACACTCAAGTAGTAGGCAGCAACACTGACTGGGACCGTCAGGCACAAAGTTTATTTAACATCAGAGGGGGCAGCCACATTACTGCCTAACTGCCTTATACAGTCTGTTCACAAAACACAAGATGCCGGCTGCTCATTCGAGTCTCAAATAAATCTAGTAAGCAGAGGAGAAGATGATGTCAGAGTCTCATTAGCAACATTGACGGTCACTCACTAACACACAAACACTTAACCTCAGGGGGGGGGGGCGGCCACTACTCGTCTCTGCCTTATAATTTTTACTGCTCAGTGCTCACAATAAATCATCACACGATGGCTTGTCATATTTCTGACTTACTTGTGTGACTGTGTTGGTGACTCGGCAACGGCTCCTCAGGCTCAGTCAGGGCAGGCAGGACCAGGGCGCAGCAGCTGCGATTAGCTCAGGCTCCACTCTCTACTTGGCTCAGTGACATGACAGTCAGTCCCAAACAGGTAGGCACTGACTGTTGTTCCCGCGCCGCCAGACTGCTCCTCGTTGCGCATGCGCAGTAGACACCATACAGCAGGGCCAGGGAGTCAACCAGTGTTGATTGGCTGATTCTGTCTCCCAGGGAAAATACGAGGCCTCATCAGAGGTGCCTCTTTAACATTTTTTTTCAGCCGCGCTGCTGCTGCAAATCACCACCGGGTGGTGCTGCAGAGTGGCTAGTTATACAAATACATGTAAATATTGCGCAATAGAGGAAAAAACAGAACCCAGTGCCTCTCTATTGCGCAATATTATAGAGTTAAATACATGTAAATATTGCGCAGTAGAGGAAAAACTAGAACTCAGTGCCTAGACTCGAGTTAGAAATGTAAAAAAAAACAAAAAAACATTTAACTTTAACTTTTTTTTTTTTTAATAAAATTATATATTTTTTTTTCATTTGCCCCAAATGGCAGGTGCGGCAGTGCCTCACCTGCCTCCTATGAGTGCACGTCACTGTGTCAATGTATTTAAAATGTAGCAGTCAGTTTGTCTTTCTACTTATACAAACAACAGATAAATTAGTTTTTAGAAATTCATTGGGTATTTATTTACCTGGTCTACCAACCATCAGTCTAGACTTTTCTAAGGAGGTACAGCCATAGAGAGCCCCATAGACTTGCTCTAGAACAGAAATACATATCATTCTGCATTGGGGAACAATACAGCATCTGATTGGCTGTACCATCCACTCTCATCATAAAAAAATAAGTCTTGATGAGAAGAAAAGCTGGCAGACCAGACAAATATGCACCTGAGGGTGTGGTAAAATGTAATTTATCTCCAGTTATCAGTAGACCACTAAAACAGAGAAGTCTATGGTGAGCATAAAAGAGAAACAAACTTTTTTATCAAGAAGAAATTTTAATACAGTGTAAAACAAACAATCTCATTGTATAATTCCAGGAACTTCTAACATGTTTCACTTGACTTCATCACATTATTTCAGAGAGGTGTGGTTATTAGAACTGCAAGCTTTTAACATGATACTATATGGACAAAACACCATGGGCATAAGGTTGCCATATTGTTGCTATAAAGCAAGACACTTATGAGAAATACTTGTGGGGGACTTTAAAAATGCATGGGACAAGCATAAGGCTATCCTACGAACTAGATAAGTTTATACTGTTAGGTAAGGTCGGGCAGACTTGCTGGGCCTATGGCTCTTATCTGCCGTCAATATCTATTTTTCATATCTTAAAGCAGCAATATGGCAACCCTACATAGGCATAAGCATTATGTTTAAAGGGATATTAAACCATGCCTCTTTTAGTAAAAGCAAATATGTTGAATCAGAGTAAACATGCAAAGAAACAGATTATGTTAAAAAAAAAACAGCAAAAAATGACTTGTTTCCTTGCAAAATGAACACTTATTAATTATCCTTGTAACCCTCTGTCCTAATGGAGATAAGAGAGCAAAAAGCAGCATTGAGGGGTCCCAACACTGCTTTTTAATGCCCGCTGGTATTACGAGTCAGACAGGAGAGTGTCTTCCTCTCACTTTTTTTCCCGCGATTTTAGCATACCGCAAATCCCCTTACGTCAATTGCGTATCCTATCTTTTAAATGGGATTTGCCTAATGCCGGTATTACGATCGCCTGAAAAAGTGAGCGGTAGACCCTCTCCTGGCAAGAATCCTACCGCATTTAAAAGTCAGTAGTTAAGAGTTTTATGGGCTAACGCCGGAACATAATGCAATAACTAAAGTGATAAAAAGTACACTAACACCCATTAACTACCTATTAACCCCTAAACTGAGGCCCCCCCACATCGAAAACACTTAAATAAAATGTTTAACCCCTAATCTGCCGACCGGACATCGCCGTCACTTTAATAAATTTATTAACCCCTAAACCGCCGCACTCCCGCCTTGCAAACACTAGTTAAATTTTATTAACCCCTAATCTGCCATCCCTAACATCGCCGACACCTAACTACATTAATTAACCCCTAATCTGCCGTCCCTAACATCGCAGACACCTAACTACATTTATTAACCCCTAATCTGCCGCCCCCAACGTCGGCGCTACTATATTAAATTTATTAACCCCTAAACCTAAGTCTAACCCTAACACCCCCTAACTTAAATATAATTTAAATAAAACAAAATAAATTTACCACTATTAAATAAATTAATCCTTTTTAAAACTAAATACTTACCGATAAAATAAACCCTAAGCTATCTACAATATAACTAATAGTTATATTGTAGCTAGCTTAGGATTTATTTTATTTTATAGGCAGCTTTGTATTTATTGTAACTAGGTACAATAGTTATTAAATAGTTATTAACTATTTAATAACTTCCTAGTTAAAATAAGTACAAATTTACCTGTAAAATAAATCCTAACCTAAATTACAATTACACCTAACACTACACTATCATTAAATTAATTAAATAAATTACCTACAATTACCTACAATTAAATTAAATAAAGTAAAGTAAAAAAAAACAAAATAATAAAATTCCCTACCCTATACTAAATCACCAATAGCCCTTAAAAGGGCCTTTTGCAGGGCATTGCCCCAAAGTAATCAGCTCTTTTACCTGTAAAAAAAAAATACAAAACCCCGAACAGTAAAACCCACCACCCACACACCAAACCCTACTCTAAAACCCACCCAATCCCCCCTTAAAAAAACTAACACTACCCCCTTGAAGATCACCCTACCTTGAGCTGTCTTCACCCAGCCGGGCACAAGTGGACGTCCAGAGGGGCAGAAGTCTTCATCCGATCCGGCCAGAAGAGGACCTCCAGACCGGCAGAAGTCTTCATCCAGGCGGCATCTTCTATCTTCTTCCATCCGGAGCGGAGCAGGTCCATCTTGAAGAATCCTATCAGCCAATCGGAATTAAGGTAGGAAAAATCCTATTGGCTGAAGCAATCAGCCAATAGGATTGAAGTTCAATACTATTGGCTGATCCAATCAGCCAATAGGATTGAGCTCGCATTCTATTGGCTGATTGGAACAGCCCATAGAATACAAGATCAATCCTATTGGCTGATTGCATCAGCCAATAGGATTTTTCCTACCTTAATTCTGATTGGCTGATAGGATTCTTCAAGATGGACCTGCTCCGCTCTGGATGGAAGAAGATGCCACCTGGATGAAGACTTCTGCCGGGCTGGAGGTCCTCTTCTGGCTAGATCGGATGAAGACTTCTGCCCCTCTGGACGTCCACTTGTGCCTGGCTGGGTGAAGACGGCTCAAGGTAGGGTGATCTTCAAGGGGGTAGTGTTAGGTCTTTTTTAAGGGGGATTGGGTGGGTTTTAGTGTAGGGTTGGGTGTGTGGGTGGTGGGTTTTAATGTTGGGGGGGTATTGTATTTTTTTTTTACAGGTAAAAGAGCTGATTACTTTGCGGCAATGCCCCGCAAAAGGCCCTTTTAGAGGCTATTTGTAATTTAGTATAGGGTAGGGAATTTTATTATTTTGTCGGGCTTTTTCATTTTATTAGGGGGATTACATTAGGTGTAATTAGTTTAAAAAAATTGAAAATCTTTTTTTATTTTCTGTAATTTAGTGGGGGGGGTTGTACTTTAGTTTATTTAATTTATTTGTAGTTAATTGTAGGTAATTGTAGGTAATTTATTTAATTAATTTAATGATAGTGTAGTGTTAGGTGTAATTGTAATTTAGGTTAGGATTTATTTTACAGGTAAATTTGTACTTATTTTAACTAGGAAGTCATTAAATAGTTAATAACTATTTAGTAACTATTCTACCTAGTTAAAATAAATACAAAGTTGCCTGTAAAATAAAAATAAATACTAAACTAGCTACAATGTAACTATTAGTTATATTGTAGCTATCTTAGGGTTTATTTTATCGGTAAGTATTTAGTTTTAAATAGGATTCATTTATTTAATTGTAGTAAATTTATTTAGATATATTTAAATTATATTTAAGTTAGGGGGGTGTTAGGGTTAGACTTAGGTTTAGAGGTTAATACATTTATTATACTGGCGGCGACGTTGGCAGCGGCAGATTAGGGGTTAATAAATTTAATATAGTTGCAGTGATGTTGGGGGCAGATTAGGGGTTAATAAATATAATGTAGGGTTCGGTGATGTTGGGGGCAGCAGATTAGGGGTTCATAAGTATAATGTAGGTGGCAGCGGTGTCCGGAGCGGCAGATTAGGGGTTAATAATATTTAATGTAGGTGGCGACGTTGTTGGGGCGGTAGATTAGGGGTTAATAAGTGTAAGAATAGGGGTGTTTAGACTTGGGGTTCATGTTAGCGTGTTAGGTGCAGCCATAAAATTAATTTCCCCATAGAAAACAATGGGGCAGCGTTAGGAGCTGAACGCTGCTTTTTTTCAGGTGTTTTTTTTCAGCCAGCTCAGCCCCATTGTTTCCTATGGGGAAATCATGCACGCGCATGTTTTGACAGCTTACCGCTACCGTAAGCAGCGCTGGTATTACAGTGAGATGTGGAGCTAAATTTTGCTCAACGCTCACTTTTCTGAGGCTAACACCGGCTTGAAGAAAACTTGTAATACCAGCGTTGGCTTAAGTGAGCGGTAAGAAAAAAAGGCTCGTTAGCGCCTCACAGCCTTACCGACAAAAACTCATAATCTAGCCGTAAGCTTTCCTGTAGAGATCCCTTGTAGGGTGTGATAGGAAGGTATGGACACAGAACAAAGGAAGTTTAAAAAAATAAATAAAAGGTAAAAATCGATTTAAAATTCTGATTAATACATATTGCAATTATTTATATGAAGTATAAGCCAGTACTTATGGTTTCAAATTCCTTTAAAGGGACACTAAACCCAATTTTTTTCTTTCATGATTCAGATAGAGCATGCAATTTTAAGCAACTTTCTAATTTACTGCTATTATCAAATTTTCATTATTCTCTTGCTATCTTTATTTGATAAAGCAGGAATCTAAGCTAAGGAGCCGGCCCATTTTTGGTTCAGACCCTGGATAGCGCTTGTTGATTGGTGGGTACATTTTAGCCACCAATCATCAATCGCCACCCAGGTTCTGAACCAAAATTGGGCCGTCTCCTTAGCTTAGTTTCTTGCTTTTTCAAATAAAGATAGCAAAGGAACAAAGAAAAATTGATAATAGCAGTAAATTAGAAAGTTGTTAAAAATTGCATGTGCTATCTGAATCATGAAAGAAAAAATGTGGGTTTACTATACATTTAAAGTGGTATTACCAATGAATTGCCTTACACTGCAAAAGCTAGATATGCACTTCCTGTATAGTTAAGGTGGTATTATATCCTTAGCCATCTATACCAAGCTACATCCAAATTGTTAAAGATGATGGGCGAAATTACATATACGGTGCAAACTTCAATGCAATTACTGAAACCTGCATCGGCCGTAATTTCACCTTGCACATCAGGGTATTACATAAACCCTGCCAGCAGTTCATAAAGTGCCGTAAGTCAGATAAACTAGCGATGTCCAGAAATGTGCGTAAATACAAATTTCTGGAGTCGCCAGTGACTTACGGCACTTTAGAAACTGCCGGCGCCTAAGAAAAAAAAACATGTCAAATCTCCTGTAGAAGTCTAACCCGCCTTCCAAAAATAAACCCGACAAGTAGAACCCCTATATCCGCTATCAAACCCACATCGGAACTAATAATACAAGTATTAACCCCTAAACCGACAACCACCCACAACACAATAAGCCTAATTAAACTATTAACCCCTAATCCACAATTCACCCACATCGCGATTAACCCACATCGCAATAAACCTAATAAAGTATATGAACCCCTAATCCGTCATTAACTCACATCGCAATAAACCTAATAAAGTATATTATACCCTAATCCACCATTAACACATATCACAATAAACCTAATAAAGAATATATGAACCCCTAATCCGACATTAACCCACATCGCAATAAACCTAATAAAGTATATTAACCCCTATTCCACCATTAACCTACATTGCAATAAACCTAATAAAACTATTAACCCCTAATCCGCCAAACCCACACAACGCAATAATCCTATTAAATCTATTAACCCCTAATCTGCAAACCCCCACAATGCAAATAACTAATTAAATTACTAATCCCCCCTAACCTAACACCCCCTAAATTAACCCCAATTGCCTAAATTAAAAAATACTGTTACAATTAAAATAAAAATGCTAACTTACTTTACTTAAAAATAAAAAAACCTGTTTAAATTAATCTAAGATTACAAAAAATAAAAAAGTCTAAGATTACATAAAATAATAAACCAAATTATCAAAAATAAAAAGAATTAAACCTAATCCCTATGAAAATAAAAAGCCCCCCCAAACAAAAACACCCCCTAATCTAGTACTAAACTACCAATACCCCTTAAAAGGACCTTTTGTAGGGCATTGCCCAAGTTAAACAGCTCTTTTCCTTAAAAAAACTACTAAGTCCCCCTCTAACAGTAAAACCTCCCACCCACCAAACCCCCCAAAACATAAAAACCTAACACTAAAAAATCCTAAACTGCCCATTGCCCCTAAAGAGGCATTTGTATGAGAATTGCCCTTAAAAGGGCATTCAGCTCATTTACTGCCCTTAAAAGAGCATTCAGTTCTTTTAAGAGTGCCCAGAAATCCCTAATCTAAACAAAAAAACACCCTAAAAAATAAAAAAAGTTTGTCTAACCTCTCAAATAGGTACTTATCGTTCCTGAAGTCCAGCGGAGAAGGTCCTGTTCCAGGTGGTGAAGTCGTCTTCCAAGCGGCTGACATCTTCTTCCAAGTGGGGACCTCTTCCTTCTTCATCCAGGACCAAGCCAGCATGGAGCGGAGATGAGCACGGAGCAGGACCGGTGACCGCAAAGCCATGGAGCGTGGAGGATCCTCTTCATATTGCCGCCGTACACTGAATAGTGAATCCAAGGTATGCATTTAAATATGGTGTCCCTTGCATTCCTATTGGCTGATTTGATTCTTCAAATTCAAATCAGCCAATAGGATAATAGCTACTGAAGTCCTATTGGCTGTTCAAATCAGTAGCTCTCATCCTATTGGCTGATTTGAATTTGAAGAATATGTGATACCAATTTGCGATGCGGTTCTATGTTAGCTTATGAGAGTAAAAATTGCGGCCGACGGGTGATATATACGTGCCGTATTTATATGCGGCGCTGTATATGTGATACCAAAACTGCGTAAAAACCGGCGTTGCCGGCTCTTGCGGGCGACGTCGCATACGTAATCTTGCCCGAAGTTTATACTTACAGTCCTGCTAGTGCATTGCAACATTCATTAGGGGAACAATATATCTGTTTGGATGTATCAATCATTAATCTTTAAAAAAAAATCTTGTTGAGAAGGGCAGTCAGCAACCTGGTAAATACACACGACGGGTGTGATACAATTTACTTTTTTTTATATTTTATATTTTTTTTATATTATTATTATCGGTTATTTGTAGAGCGCCAACAGATTCTGCAGCGCTATAAAAAAAGACAGAGTACAACAAAACAATTATAGTGATCAAATAGGTAGAGGACCCTGCCAAGAGTTGCACTGTTGTAGTCAGCTCTTATGAAGGTGATTTGCAAACCGCTGGGCTCATAGGATTACATGCGAAGGGGATTCAGGGGAGGAGAGGAACTGATATAAAGAAAGGTTAGTGTAGGTTGTATGCATCCCTGAACAGTAGAGTCTTTAGGGAGTGCTTGAAGCTTTCAAAACTAGGGGAGAGTCTTGTGGAGCGAGGCAGAGAATTCCACAAGATGGGAGCCAGTCTGGATGTCCTGTAAACGTGAGTGTGATGAGGTAACAAGAGAGGAGAAGGAGAGTAGGAGTTCATGAGCAGAGCGAAGGGGACGGGAGGGAGAGTATCTGGAGACAAGGTCTGAGATATAGGGGGGAGCAGTGCAGTTGAGGGCTTTGTATGTCAGAGTGAGAATTTTGTGTTTAATCCTAGAGGCAAGAGGAAGCCAGTGAAGGGATTGGCAGAGAGGGGCAGCAGATGAAGAGCGACGTGTAAGGAAGATGAGCCTGGCAGAGGCATTTATTATGGATTGCAAAGGAGCTAGGCGGCAGCTGGGGAGACCAGAGAGGACAGAGTTGCAGTAGTGGAGGCGGGAAAGAATGAGAGAGTGGATTACAATCTTAGTTGTGTCTTGTGTAAGGAAATGTCTAATTTTAGAGATGTTTTTAAGGTGGAAGCGGCAGGCTTTAGCCAAGGACTGAATGTGAGGAGTCAAAGAAAGATCTGAGTCAAATGTTACCCTGAGACATCGGGCATGTGGGGTAGGGGTAATGATGGAGTTGTCAACAGTTATAGAGAGATTGGGGGTGGATATTTTGGAAGAAGGGGGGAAAATAAGGAGCCCCATTTTGGAGAGATATTTTAAATTAGTTTCGAAAATATTTTAGGTTTACTGTCCCTATAACCTGCATCACATTTTAATTTCTGCTTTTTTAATCGTTGAATACCATATTAAGCCACACAGAGCTGTTAAAGATACTGATTTCTAGAAAGTCTTATTACTTTTCTATAGGATGAAACTATGGGGCCTATCTATCAAGCTCCGAATGGAGCTTGATGCCCCGTGTTTCTGGTGAGCCTGCAGGCTTGCCAGAAACAGCAGTTATGAAGCAGCGGTCACAAAGACCGCTGCTCCATAACCTGTCCGCCTGCTCTGAGCAGACAGACAGACATCGCCGGAAATCAACCTGATCGAGTAAAATCGGGTTGATTGACACCCCCCTGCTGGCAGCCCATTGGCCGCGAGTCTGCAGGGGGCGGCATTGCACCAGCAGCTCTTGTGAGCTGCTGGTGCAATGCTGAATACGGCGAGCGTATTGCGCGCCGTATTCAGAGAGGTCTGGCGGACCTGATCCGCACTGTCGGATCAGGTCCGCCAGACTTTCTTAAATAGGGGCCTTAATGGGAATTTATGGTTCACTCCATCTTTTTAATGAATACAGAGAGGGCTACCGCTATGCCAGATGTGAACTCCTATCTCACTCAACATATTTTAATGAATCAAGGTAATTGTACCATAACAATGACAATACATAGAAATGTATATTTCTGCTAAAGACAAGAACTGGTTTAAAATCTATATGCTAGCATTTGAATGCCAGAACAAATATTTATTTTTATATTCTTTTTACTATTTAAACATTTGTTATAGAATGAATGTTAACATATGAATACTGAATGTAACATTTGAATACAAATGTCAAATGTTCTGTAAACATTCAATATTTACTTAGAATAAATAAAAGCAGACAACATTCATTATTTTTAACGAATGTGCCCCAGCCCTTAACCATCCCTATTGGCAATAAACATGTTGTATATGAGATGTTTTTCTCTATATTATACAATAATATTGTTGTATCATAAATTATTTGTATATCCAAATAAGGCAATGCATTTAGTTGGATGGTACTTAGGAATAATACATGACAATAATATTAATAAAAATATATGCTTGTACCCCTAGAGGCATCTTGGAAACTACTGCTCAAAAAAACAGCCACCTTTTTCTGTCAGTCTACATTTGACTTCAGTGTTCTCCCATCACATTCAAGTCCCTGTAGCCCAGATTTATTCACGCGCAGAAAGGCAAGCAGCTGTGCTTCTCAGGCTGTTGATTAGAATGGATCACTGTTACACCAAAGGGAAATCTTTTATCAATACAAACTTGCAAGCCTTTTATGAGAACAAATTGTACAATGCAACACATGGACTGCCAAATACACCAATGCACCGTCTAGTCGCAGTGATAGACATAAGGATGGTTTAACAGCTGGAATCATGCCCACCTATTTCATTTCTAACATAAGTTATAAGATTATATATATATATATATATATATATATATATATATATATATATATATATATATACAAACAGAAGCAGGGAACCAGCACTCTCTTTTTATCATCCAGCTGCCGGGGTGCGCTTGCAAACAATCAAATATCAGCAAAATAAAGCAGGCACTCTCCGTTTAACTTAATCGTTTAATGGTAAACGTTTTCGGGGTCTCCCCCGTCCTCAGACCACTTACAGACATTCAATAACACACATCTTAAATAACTACTTACCCTCACCGTGACAAATCGCCATCAGACTCCCAGCTTCCGTGTAGCGCAACTGCGCATGCGCGCCCGGAACTAAGGAGAGCCGACAGGGACCAACTACCAAACACCAAAAGCAAAAGTGAAAATCCACATCACGCAGAATAATGCAGCAGCACAGACAACTAACTAAAAATAGTACTGTGATGTATACTGATATTGCTACCCTATACTAGGCATATTGTAATATACACAGATCTGCCCCCCAAGCTTTATTCAAACGTTACACCTTCAAATATTTAACATCTACTGATATCCTATATTCTAATCCATGCACAACATTATGCAAGAACATATTTCCATTTTAACATAAAGGGGATATTTTTATATTTTTATATTTACACAGAGGGGATACCAGTGCTAGATGACATTACTCTTCATGTATTAAACTCATGCCCCCAACTGGACCACTAGCACAATACCTCATTCACAGACTCAAAGGCATTAGACCCCTGTGAATGTTACTTTACCACAGAGCACCCCACACCATATCCGCTTTAATATTTGATAGGCATCCTCAGTTACACGGATGCTTAACTATAAGTGGGGAACCCAGCCGTAAAGATCATCACCTGCATTAAAATTTAACTGCATATATTCAATGCAGCCATGGACGTACCCAGTCATATTAGCTTTAGCTCTCATCTTACTATGAAGGAGGCAGTGGGCATACATCCACTACAAGTTTTACAAGAAACATTGGTAGTCCAATTGGACATTCAGCCCCTTTGGGTACATAGTCTCCAGATTAAAAATCCACTGAGACTCCCGTTGTAGTAGACGCCTGCCCCTGTCACCCCCCCTAGGATTGCGTGGAACGTGGTCTATGATGATATATCGAAGGTCAGATACAGTATGACCACTGGTACTGAAGTGGCGAGCCACCGGTTGATCTGAATCACCATCCTTAATTTTTAATCTGGAGACTATGTACCCAAAGGGGCTGAATGTCCAATTGGACTACCAATGTTTCTTGTAAAACTTGTAGTGGATGTATGCCCACTGCCTCCTTCATAGTAAGATGAGAGCTAAAGCTAATATGACTGGGTACGTCCATGGCTGCATTGAATATATGCAGTTAAATTTTAATGCAGGTGATGATCTATGTTAAAATGGAAATATGTTCTTGCATAATGTTGTGCATGGATTAGAATATAGGATATCAGTAGATGTTAAATATTTGAAGGTGTAACGTTTGAATAAAGCTTGGGGGGCAGATCTGTGTATATTACAATATGCCTAGCATAGGGTAGCAATATCAGTATACATCACAGTACTATTTTTAGTTAGTTGTCTGTACTGCTGCATTATTCTGCGTGATGTGGATTTTCACTTTTGCTTTTGGTGTTTGGTAGTTGGTCCCTGTCGGCTCTCCTTAGTTCCGGGCGCGCATGCGCAGTTGCGCTACACGGAAGCTGGGAGTCTGATGGCGATTTGTCACGGTGAGGGTAAGTAGTTATTTAAGATGTGTGTTATTGAATGTCTGTAAGTGGTCTGAGGACGGGGGAGACCCCGAAAACGTTTACCATTAAACGATTAAGTTAAACGGAGAGTGCCTGCTTTATTTTGCTGATATATATATATATATATATATATATATATGGTCCATTATTCTGATAGAGAAACATTGTCATTAAAATTGTCATTAAAATTATATTAAAGAGCCAGGTTTAGTAATAGGAAAGTTAAAGGAACATGAAAGACAAAATTAAAGGGCCACTGTAAGTAAATATTTTCTATGCCTGTTACTAACTAACTACCCCAAATACGCTTTTTATCAATAGCATTTCATTAACATATCTCTACCGTATATCAGTAATCTTGTCTGCAAATTTAATTGTTTTCCAAACCCACTCTGTGGGTATCCTTTGCTCTGTATCAATCCGTTTACAATACCTAGGTTTCAAAATGGCGCTTTAAACACAATTTCATTGGTTTAAGTATTTTGAACACACAGTGCTGAAAATAGTGGGCAGGATAACGTGACATCATCGGGGAATAAAAGATATAACTTTTATAACGTTATGAAATTTCGTTTTGGAGAAAATATAGATCAGTAGGTTTTATTTAATGTTTATTAACTTTAATATGTTAGTTGTTTGGCTTAAAAATTATAACAGAAAGTAATCCTTTAAAGTCAGACAGACCAAGCAATTTAATTAAGTTTTTTCTATTATTTATTTCCTTCACTTACAATCGTTTTGTGACAGTGATATCTAAATATGCTCAGAAGCATCAATGCACTACTGGGAAATTATAATTGAGCCCCAACTCGCTTGTGGGAGTGGTAGCAGCAGAATAGTGAGTGAGCAGAGGAGTGGTGGCTGTAGCTGAGATGAGCAGCAGGAGCGAACAAGGGACCTCAGACTTCACTCGGGGAGTGTGGTGTCACACTGTCAGTGGGTGTGGGATGAGAGCCGAGCCTATGAGCAGGCAGCAGCAGAGACAGAGGATGACGGTTGTTGGGATGGTCAGGAGAAGCAGCAGCAAAGGAGGATGAGTGAGGGAGGGTTCAGGTCGGAGACTTATGAGTGAGATAAGCAATTATAGGCCCAACAGCATTAACACTCCTTAATGCTTCCAAAGCTGCCCACTTCTGCTGTTTGCCACCTGGACATTTTCTAATGTGACACACGCCTGCTGCAATAGTTATTCTTTTATGTCATGTCTGCCACTGCTAAGTACAGCTATGTTTAACTGCTTGTAGTTTATAGTGAGTTACGTTATTTTTTTTATGTACATAAATGTTCTGAGGTATTTGGAGACTTTCTATTGTCATTGTTTAACAGTTTTGCACAAGATATTTATAGTTTGCTGTATTGCCATGCCATAACTGATCTTTTATTTGCACACTTTAGTCATGTGGTAACTCACTTAAATATATCTGGAATTTAGCCTTAAAATATTAAGCATACTTGTCTATTTAAGAAGCAGTCTCTTTAAAGGGACACTGTACCCAAAAATTTTCTTTCTTGATTCAGATTGAGCATGAAATTTTAAGCAACTTTCTAGTTTACTCCTATTATCAAATTTTCTTCTTTCTCTTGGTATCTTTATTTGAAATGCAAGAATGTAGGTTTAGATGCCGGCCCATTTTTGGTGAACAACCTGGGTTGTCCTTGCTGATTGGTGGATAAATTCATCCACCAATAAAAAAGTGCTGTCCAGAGTACTGAAACCAAAAAAAAGCTTAGCTGCCTTCTTTTTCAAATAATGATAGCAAGAGAACGAAGAAAAATTGATAATAGGAGTAAATTAGAAAGTTGCTTAAAATTGCATGCTCTTTCTGAATTACAAAAGAAAATTTTTGGGTACAGTGTCCCTTTAAGTTTGTATTTTTGATGGTTGAGATATAGGGGCCGATGTATTAAGTTGCGAATGCAGCTGTTTCCGTGCGAGCCTTCAGGATCGCCGGAAACAAAAGTTAAGAAACAGCAGTCTAAGACCGCTGCTCCTTAACTCATCCATCATCTCTGAGGTGGCGGACAGCAATCATCCCGATCAGATACGATCTGGATTATTGACACCCCCTGCTAGCCGCTGATTGGTTGTGAATGTGTAGGGGACGGCATTGCACAAGCATTTCACTAGAAATGTTTGTGCAATGTTAAATGCAGACAACTTATGCTGTTGGCATTTAGCAATGTCGGGCAGACATGATATGCTACAGAGGATCATGTTTGTCTGAAATTTAATAAATCTACCCCATAGGCTTAAAAGTTATAGCTTGGTATTACTTGTTTGCAACTTATTTAAGGTCCAAAGTAGCCTTTAGTGTTTTTACTCCCTGCAATTCCTCCTTATGAGAGACAGATAATTATATGGATTCATTAATTAGAATTAACTATGTATGTTTGTGTGCATGTGTGTTAACCCCTTAACCCATTATGACATATATATACGGTGTGCAGTACTTTGCTTATTGTATCGCACAACATATATATACGTCGGAGCTGCAGGAAGCTCAAGCAGTCTCGGCTGTTAAGTTACAGCTGAGAGCTGGAGTTCCTGAGTTCATGGCACCTGTCTCCATATGGAACCAGAGCACAGTCGATGCCAGATCGTTACAGACGGTAACACTGTGTGTGTCACTGCCTGTAATGATCATTTGCTGGTTCTGGCAAGAGGTGTGGGAGGGAATCTGGGAGGCAGGTGGGCAGTCCAGCAGCAGGGGGGGAGGGAGTGGAATGGCCTAAACTACAGAAAAATAAAAATAAAGGGAGGGGGAGGGAGGGAGGGATGGGGAGCTACACTATAGAAAAAAGGGGACCACTACACTGCAGAAAATAAACAAAACAAATATATATCTATATTATTATTATTATTCTTTATTTATGAAACACCATCATATTCCGCAGCGCTGTCCATGGGTACAGATCATTTAAATAAAACAATAGTATAAAACTTCTAAGACTAAGAGACAAGACAGAATGTACAAGCCCATAAAGGAGGAATTGAGGGCCCTTTTCCCGTGGAAACTTACAATCTAGAAGGGTAGGAGGTTGAGAAACATGAGGTGAGGACTGCAAGATTGAGAAAGATGTTAATGCAAATGTTGTTAGGTAAAAGGAATATTATTGAGTTGGGTGGTAGGCTTCTCTGAACAGAAAAGACTTCAGAGAGCATTTAAAGGAAGAAAGATTTGGGCAAAGCTTGACAGGACGAGGGAGAGTGTTCCAGAGGGTAGGTGCTGCATGACAGAAGTCCTGCAGTCTAGCATGAGTGGAGGTGATAGTCGCAGAAGCAAGGAGCAGGTCATTGTTGGATCTTAGTGGGAGCTGATGTTAGTGGGAGCAGTGATATTGGGTGATAGCTTTCAGGAGAATTAGGGTCAAGGGATGTTTTTTTGAGTATGGGAGTGACTATTGCATGTTTGAAAGAAGATGGGAATGAGCCGGTAGAAAGAGATAGGTTGAAGATGTGGGTAAGAGCAGGAGTGAGGGTAGAAGATAGGGAGGGTATCAGATGGGAAGGCATAGGGTCAAGTGGGCAGGTAGTGAGGCATGAGGAAGATAGCAAGGAGGAAACTTCATTCTCAGTGGCTGGATGGAGGATGCAGAGGGTGGCAGAGGGAGTAGCAGGGCCTGTTGATGGAGTATTGCAGGTTGGTGTTGGGATGTTGCTCCGGATAGAATGTGTTTTGTTTAAAAAGTAGTCTGCCAAGTCTTGAGCACTAAAGACAGATGAGGGGGGTGGAGCAGGATGGTAGAGGAGAGAGTTAAAGGTGGAGAAGAGTCATTTAGGGTTTAAGGAAAGAGTAGATATAAGGGATGAGAAGTAGGTTTGCTTGGCTAAGTGAAGGGCACAAGTGTATGAATGAAGCATAAACTTATAGTGTATGAAGTCAGGTTCAGAGTGAGTTTTCCTCCAGACATGCTCAGCAGTACGGGAGCATTTTTGCAAATAGCATGTTTGCTGAGAGTGCCAGGGCTGCAACTGATGGCGTGATGTTTTGCGCAGCTGGGGAGGGGTAAGTGTGTCTAGTGCAGAGGAAAGAGTTTTGTTATAGTGTGATGTTGCGAGATCAGGGCAGGTTATAGTGGAAGTGTGAGGGAGGAGATCTTGAATAGTTTTTGAAAATTGGAGCGGATCCACAGCATGCAGATTTCTACAGCTGCGGGATCGAGGAGTTGGTTTAGCTGTTGCATTAATATTATAGGTGACCAGGTGATGGTCTGAGATGGGAAAACGGTGACAGGTGAGGTCAGACATAGAACAGAGGTAGGAAAATACCAGGTTGATGGAGTGTCCATCACGGTGGGTAGGGAATAGGGTGTATTGTGAGAGACCGAAGGAGGATGTAAGTGAAAGAAGTTTAGAGGCAAAGGGGTAGATGGATTGTCAATGGGAATGTTGAAGTCCCCAAGGATTATAGTTGGTATATTTGTAGAGAGAAAATGAGGGAGCCAGGCGGCAAAGTTGTCAAGGAAATGGGAGGTAGGTCCGGGAGGGCGATAGATGACTGCCACTTTGAGGGAGAGGGGGGAGAACAGGCGAATACAGTGGACTTCAAAGGAAGAGAAGGAGAGAGATGGGATTGGAGGTAGGTACTGATAAGTGCAAGAGGGGGAGAGCAGGATCCCAACACCACCACCACGTTTATCACCTGGTCTAGGGGTATGGCTAAAGTGAAGACCACCATGTGTGAGAGCAGCAGTGGAAACTGTGTCGGAAGGAGATATCCAGGTTTCGGTAATTGTTAAAAGGGTGAAAGAATTTGAAATAAACAGGTCATGAATGGTTGTAAGTTTATTGCAGACAGAGCGAGAGTTCCATAGTGCGCAAGTGAAAGGAGTGTGTGCGTATGGGATGCATTTGATGGAGATGAGGTTATGTGTGTTGCTTTTATTAAAGTTAATATAAGGAGTGCGTGATTGGGTAATGGTGGGAATGAGTGTGGGCCCAGGATTTGGAGAGATGTCACCTGATGCTAATAGCAGCAAGATGGAAAGAATGGTGAGAATGAGATTTATAGCAGTGGGGGCATTTCTGTGAGGTGGTGCAGTTTAGTGACATAGATTTTAAAATAGAAAGTAGTTCATGAGAGCTAAGGTAAGGAGAGGAAAGGAGAGAGAAGCCAATATAAACTGCCTGTGGAGAAGGGTAAGGTATGAGCATGTGAGCATGCCTCTGGAGTAGGCATGAGGCTGTTAAAAGGAAAAGCAGTTCTGAAATCATAGTAGAATTTCAAGTGCAAAATTTTTGTTTTAAATTGAAAATATTTAACTTGCCTCAAATCTTCTTCAATTCTTGACTAATTCTTAGCACTGCCACTTAAAGATGTCACTTAGAGCAGTGATTTTCAACCTTTTTTTTTTGCCGTGGCACACTTTTTTACATTAAAAAAATCCTGCGGCACACCACCATCCCATATACATACATACATACATACATACACACACTGTACTGTGCTGTCATGCCATGCCTCCTACAAACTATACATGACATATTGACATTCATTCACAAACAATCATAATGATTGTCTGTGAATGAATGTCAATGTCATGGTTGTAAATGATGCCTGATGAGCCTTTCACATACCTCCCAATATTTTAAAATTTGAAAGAGGGACACCCCTGCACTGGGAAAAGTACCCCCCCCCCCCCCGCGCACCGGGAAAAGTGTTATCTGTGGAGCACAACATTATATGTGGAGCTCCTCGCTCTTCCTCTCTAGTGAGTCTCCAGTCCTCCAGTCATGTTCTTTGTGCTGAGAAGGAACGCAAGTGACGTGACCTGGCTGGAACTGTTCTGGAGGAGGAGCAAAGCTGTGCCAGCATGCATGGGGGATTGAACTGTCGCGTGGTGCTGAGTGTAGAGCCGGCACTAGGCACATGTTGTAGTGGGTGGGGGTTCCTTCTAAGTGTGAACACGGGTCGGGGAGGCGAGCTGTCGCTGCGCAGTTACCCTCAGTCATCATCTCACTCAAAATAAAAAAAATGGCCCAGAATAAAAAACAAGCAACATTTTAAAAATATGTCACACTGTTGTCAGTCTGCCGCGGCACACCTGAGAATCTCTCACGGCCCACTAGTGTGCCACGGCACATTGGTTGAAAAGCACTGACTTAGAGAGATGGCAGCTTAGAGATGGTTTTCTCTGCAAATGCTAAACCCTGCAAAAGCTTTCCCTAAAGCTGATCTTAAATATATAGGGCTTTCTGACGACAGCTGAGTTAGATCAATTAACTAAGTGGAGACAGGGGGATGAGTGACACACAGGTGAGACAATAAAGAACTAAAACTAGATCAAAGGGATAGATCCACATAAAACAAAATTGGGTGAGGATTAGTCAATTAATTAAGCTAAGTTAAAAAAATTAGGAAATGCAAATGCATTTAGGTATTTCATAGGTACTGGCAGACAGCTGCTAGTAAATATATGACAGCAGGCTGGCCTATGTGAACCTAGAAAAGCTGCAAACGCAACTTAATAAATTTACTCTTTGGTCATTACAAAACTCTCAACTTTCACTGTTTTAACTATGCATTGCAAATTAACAATATTGAATACACAAAATGGAGGGCATGACTCCAGATACACTAATTCAAATGAAGATCCTATCTTCATACTAACACAGGAAATATATTTTTTTTTGGCTCAGATAGCAAGTGGCACGCTAATTCTATCGCAGGACGCAAAAGGAAGTATCACTAAAAACAGATTTACCAGAGGAAGTTTAGTGTGGCCAGTGTTGCTCTAGAGCACCCTTTATCACAACCACTTGAAATAATGCTTATATTATAAGTTATAAGTTATGTGTTATGCTCAAGCAAAAGCAGAAATAGAGTTAGAAGAATAAGCATGACCTGAGACCTGTAGTAAACAGTAAGGGTTCAAAAATAAGTTTAATTAAAAAAAAACACATTTATATTAAAAAAAATGTTTCAAAAGTGATATGTTGCAAAGTAAATATATAATATATATAGCTTTGAAAAAAATTAAAGGGACACTGAACCCAAATTTTTTATTTTGTGATTCAGGAGAGCATGCAATTTTAAGCAACTTTCTAATTTACTCCTATTATTCATTTTATTTGTTATCTTGCTATATTTATTTGAAAAAGAAGTCATCTAAGCTAAGAAGCCAGACAATTTTTAGTTTAAACTCTGGAGAACACTTGTTTATTGGTGGGTGAATTAATCCACCAATCAGCAAGAACAACCCAGGTTGCTCACCAAAAATGGGCCGGCATCTAAACTTACATTCTTGCTTTTCAAATAAAGATACCAAGAGAATGAAGAAAATTTCTCTGTTTTTACTCTTTATAGGTATGTGTTTGAGTAAAATGAACATTTTTGTTTTATTCTATAAACTACTAACAACATTTCTAACTAACAAAAATGTTAATTTTACTCAAGCACATATCTATAAATAATAAAACCAGAGAAACATGTTCAAAATTGACCTCTTACAGGGAGTGCAGAATTATTAGGCAAGTTGTATTTTTGAGGATTAATTTTATTATTGAACAACAACCATGTTCTCAATGAACCCAAAAAACTCATTAATATCAAAGCTGAATAGTTTTGGAAGTAGTGTTTAGTTTGTTTTTAGTTATAGCTATTTTAGGGGGATATCTGTGTGTGCAGGTGACTATTACTGTGCATAATTATTAGGCAACTTAACAAAAAACAAATATATACCCATTTAAATTATTTATTTTTACCAGTGAAACCAATATAACATCTCAACATTCACAAATATACATTTCTGACATTCAAAAACAAAACAAAAACAAATCAGTGACCAATATAGCCACCTTTCTTTGCAAGGACACTCAAAAGCCTGCCATCCATGGATTCTGTCAGTGATTTGATCTGTTCACCATCAACATTGCGTGCAGCAGCAACCACAGCCTCCCAAACACTGTTCAGAGAGGTGTACTGTTTTCCCTCCTTGTAAATCTCACATTTGATGATGGACCACAGGTTCTCAATGGGGTTCAGATCAGGTGAACAAGGAGGCCATGTCATTAGATTTTCTTCTTTTATACCCTTTCTTGCCAGCCACGCTGTGGAGTACTTGGACGCGTGTGATGGAGCATTGTCCTGCATGAAAATCATGTTTTTCCCCACAAGCTCATCTTTGATGATACCAGCCCAAACCAGTACTCCACCTCCACCTTGCTGGCGTCTGAGTCGGACTGGAGCTCTCTGCCCTTTACCAATCTGGCCCATCAAGACTCACTCTCATTTTATCAGTCCATAAAACCTTAGAAAAATCAGTCTTGAGATATTTCTTGGCCCAGTCTTGACGTTTCAGCTTGTGTGTCTTGTTCAGTGGTGGTCGTCTTTCAGCCTTTCTTACCTTGGCCATGTCTCTGAGTATTGCACACCTTGTGCTTTTGGGCACTCCAGTGATGTTGCAGCTCTGAAATATGGCCAAACTGGTGGCAAGTGACATCTTGGCAGCTGCACGCTTGACTTTTCTCAGTTCATGGGCAGTTATTTTGCGCCTTGGTTTTTCCACATGCTTCTTGCGACCCTGTTGACTATTTTGAATGAAACGCTTGATTGTTCGATGATCACGCTTCAGAAGCTTTGCAATTTTAAGAGTGCTGCATCCCTCTGCAAGATATCTCACTATTTTTGACTTTTCTGAGCCTGTCAAGTCCTTCTTTTGACCCATTTTGCCAAAGGAAAGGAAGTTGCCTAATAATTATGCACACCTGATATAGGGTGTTGATGTCATTAAACCACACCCCTTCTCATTACAGAGATGCACATCACCTAATATGCTTAATTGGTAGTAGGCTTTCAAGCCTATACAGCTTGGAGTAAGACAACATGCATAAAGAGGATGATGTGGTCAAAATACTCATTTGCCTAATAATTCTGCACTCCCTGTATGTTCCAAAACCATTGCAAGATTTGTTAAACAATATTAATGTAATTTATTATTGTGTTATGGGTAATCTCGGCATGTTTGATCAATTTTTTTAAAGTGATTTTACTGTAAAAAAAAAATTATGATTCAGATAGAGCATACATTTTTAAACATGTTTCCAATTTATTTCTATTATCAATTATTGCGTCATTCCCTTTGTTGAAGGAGCAGCAATGCACTACTGGGAGCTAGCTGAACACATTGGTAAGCCAATGACAAGACGCATCTATGTGGAGCCACCAATCAGCATCTAGCTCCAAACTCCTGATCCTACCTAGGTATACTTTTCAACAAAGATACCAAGAATACTAAGCAAATTAAATAATAGAAATACATTGGAAAGGTGTTTAAATCTGCATGCTCTGTATGAATCATGAAGGAAAAATATTTGGGTTTCATGTCCCTTTAAATAGAAAAAAAAAGTAACAACCTCGTAAGATTTCTATTATGGTAAATAGATTATGAGACAAGACTGTTGATCATTATTTTTGTACTTCTGATTGTGCAAGAGATAACCAGTGCAAGAGATCATTATACAAGAAGGAACATCAGATAGACGACAATAACATATTGATTCTGACAACTTGATTTCTGCAAGAAAACTAATTAAAAAAATGAACGTACTCACTATTTCAAAAATGCGAGTGTGAAATAAACACCAACATTTTCAGAACAGGATTGACTAATGGCTTTTTTAGATGTTGCTGCTGAGATTTCAGGTTTTCTCGTGTTTTCTGCACATCTCATTTGTTGTTTGAGATATGGCTATTTAATACATATACATATGTAAATGAAAGAGTCGCCCACTAACGACAGACTATACAATAGCGACAAGGAGAAATTTTATGAAATTAGACCACATAATCATATGCATAGAAAATGACATTGGGCTAGATTGCAAGTGGATCGCTAAATTTTTGCACTTCCGCAAACATGCAAATTTGACAGTTTGTGGGAGTGCAATAATTACCCAGCCATTACAAGCTCACTGGAACAATTAGTGCTTAAAAAATTTACCAGAGATGGGATCACCTGGTTAATTTTATGAATCTGCCCCAATTGCCCCCAAAATACTGTCTAGTGTAGTTTATTACAAAAATAAAGATGGCATCATCTTTATTATTTAATAAAATTACTGCACTAGGCAGTATTTTGGGGTTAAAGTTGGTGGGAGTGGGGTGTTAGAGAAAAACGGCACTGAAAAGTGCCTTTACATTGCGGTCAAAGGGAACTGTGTGTATATATACACACATATTAACACATAAATGTATATGTATATCTGCATTATATATATATATATATATATATATATATATATATATATATATATATATATATATATTTGATTGCTGCCATCGCTGCATGACTTAACCCCCTTTACTGGCGCTGATGTTCTGAACAAGGCTCCCTCCACATATCCATTTATCCTTATTTGGTTTTTAGGGACATGTGAGCTCATATTAATATTTATTGTTCTTTTTTATATTGCTTCTAGCTATACTTTTATTTTTATTCTTGTTTTTAAGATTTTATGTTGGATTAAATCAGTTTTCTATGAATCAGTTTTTATGCTGTATTTAATTAGTTCTTTATAACCATTTTATTTTGTTCCTTATAAATATTATAGCGTGTTGACACTTTGCATTTATACCCATACGTATACAGTAACCCTTTATGCATTCATCTCCACTTTGTCCTATTGAAGAGTTGCACTTATTTCCATTCAGTCATATTGAACATACCCTAGTACTGGTTATATTTGCCTGAGTACCCTCTCTATAGCAAACTTAAGCCCCTATTTTGGTGGTGCTCCTACATCTCCCCTCACTTGTTCTATATATAATACGATCCTGTTAGGTGATCATTATCCTATAGTGAGCTTGTGTGCCCTCTCATTTGGCACTGACTACTACCTATTTTTCTTCTGGATTATTTCTTACCTAACTGTAATTATATTAGCTGCCATCTGAGTCATTTGAGCTATTTGTCTTTATATTGTATATCATCCTCTATCTACTTCCAGTACCTTTTGAGTCATTAATTTGAGGTCTTGCAGATATTGTATACAATTCCCTGTTCACTTTACCCGCTGCTTATATTATCATTTTTTGACACTCGTTTTTTCTGTCAATCTATTCCCCTTTACAATATGGAGGAGTCTACCTCTTCTCTTAGGGAATTCAGGAAAGACATAAATCTGGATGTCACCTCTGCACTTAGGCAAGATAATGCCAGCACAGATATCCAAATCACAGATATCAATACAGTTTTCTCTAATTTGGAAAAACTTTTAACCAAGGAAATTAAATTTAATGCTGAGGTTTCTTTTCTTAAAAAAATGTATTGAACTTAATCTTATCCCCAAGGGTTTGATCATTCATAAAGACTGTGCTTTTACATTTACCAATTCTGGACTCACAGAAAAATGGGATCGAGTTACATGTGAAGCCTTGATCCAATTAATTAAAATTATGAGTATAGGGAAAACCTACTTAAGGAACTTGATAAAGAAATTTTGCTAGAGGAGCTAAGATCTGAAACTTTTAAGAATTCTATTACTTTTAAAGAGAAATTAGATAATCAATTCAAAAAGATCAACACATTTAAAGTAGGGATCATTTCTAAGTTCCAAAAAACTCTTTTGGAACTCTAATAGACAGAATAATTGGGAAAGAAACCATGCATATAATAGATTGTATGTGTAGAATAATCGCAACCCCTTCTCTAATGGTTCTGCATGTAAAAGACACCAGCAGTTTCCACCTGAGACCCAATATATATATGATAACACACGCTTTAACACACAGAATTATCCTTCACCTAGAAACCATCACAGAGACAATAGTGATAACTATGCACACCATGATAATACATATGGCAAAAATTATCAGCCCAATAGGGGATATGCATTACCCTATCACTCTAAAGATAATAGACCAGGTGGGAACACTTCAGATTTTTATGAAAATCCACATCTCAACCATCAGTATAAGCCAAATTGGAGACAGGAGGATACATCTTTCTACAATCCAAATTGGAGACAAGATGGTACACCTAGATACAACCACTCAGACTGGAGGGAGTCTTTTAGAAAGGCCCCTAACAGATTTAGCCCCCTCCAAGACACTACCAATACCACCAACCAAAAAAGAACAGATAGTAATGATATATCTATCCCCTCCAGAAATTATTTTTTAGGGAAGGCCCAGGCCTAAACCGAAGTGCCCAAACCTCAAAGAGGAAAGGTGCAAAACTAAAGAATACCCCAAAAAGAAGACTTATAGAGGAAGAAAAGGTGGGAGTAGAGTAAACAGTAAGAAAAAACTGAATACAAGGGGTTTGATAAATATCCCCTCTCCTCCAGCCAATAGTTTGGAATTCAGTAAAGATTCTAGCTCAAAATCACCCTCTCTAGATAATCACAAAGGGTTTTTAAACCTTAGTAAAGTACCGTTACTAGAAAAAGATAAAGAAGTCCTGAGTTTAGGACTATCTTTTGCAACCACTTCAAAATTGGATAAATTCAAAACCTATTTAAAGTGCGAAAGAATTTGTAAGGAAATTAACCTTGAAAAGATTTTTTCTAAAATCCCCTCTAGAGAATAACTCTAAGAACACTTACACTAATAATGGCAATAATTTTGTGCATACTAATTTAAAAACCAAAATCCACCAATAAAGGTGCTGCCATAGAATCCTTTGAGAGACTAGTGTGCAATGACATTAAAAAACTTAATCGCACCAGCAACTGCAAACCAAATCTGACAAGAAAACAATTGGATACCATAAAAAATCTGGAGTCCAATCAGGATTTAACTATTTAGCTGGCTGATAAAAGTGGAGGTTTGTCATCCTAAATAGAGATGACTATATTAAAGAATCAAACAGAATCCTACAGGATATAAATTCATACTAACTGCTTGCCTCTGATCCCCAAAAAAACCTTTAAAAAGATTTAGAAAGATTACTTCTTGAAGCTAGAAGTATGGGGATTATTAACCCTAAGGAATATAGTTACCTTAATATCAAGTATCCTATAATCCCTATTTTTTATCAGTTACCTAAAATTCATAAAAAACTGGTCAATCCCCCGGGGGATTGATCAATGTTTTAAATATATTGTTATTAAAATTTTGTGTTTTAAGGAGCCTGGAGTCCTTCTATTTCTTTTTTTGCTACAATCCCCTGGGGAGACCAATAATTTCGGGCATAGGATCGCTCACAAGCAACCTCTCGAATATATAGACAAACTCCTTCAGCCCTATGTTAAAACCTTGCCCTCATATCTCAGAGATTCCACTGAAGTACTCAACACTTTGAGCAAAATTACATGGAAAAAGGGGTATATCTGGGTAACATGTGATATAACATCTTTATACACATGTATCCCGCACACAGAGGGCATTGAATCAGGTGAGTATTTCTTGGACAAAGATTCTAATATACCCCAGTCCCAGAAAGAGTTTATACTCAGCGGGATAGAATGTATATTAAAGCACAATTGGTTTCATTTTGAAGGGAAATTTTATAATCAGCTATGTGGTACTGCAATGGGGACCAAGTTTGCACCCAGCTATGCCAACTTATACATGGGCAAATGGGAATCCATATTTTGGGAATCATGCCCGGAGAGTGCGGACTTAGTGCTCTATTGTAGGTACATAGATGACATCCTGATGATATGGAAGGGTAGTGTTGAAGACCTAGAGTATACCATCCACGTCATGAATAACAACTTGAAATTTTTTTAATTTACTTATCAGTATTCCTATGATGAGATCAACTTCCTAGATCTAAATATCAATTCTAAGTATGGGAAGATTAATACACACACCTATTTTAAACAAGTGGATTGCAGTAATTATCTCCACCAAACCAGTTGCCATCATGCCAATTGGATTAAGAACATCCCCAAAGGTCAGCTGATGAGAGTCAGAAAAAACTGTTTCAACCAAAAAGATTGGCAAAAACAATCACAAATTCTCTTGGAACATTTCTAAGACAGGGGCTACGATATGGCAGCTATCAACAAAACCTTGGAAGAAGTGGATAGTATAGACAGGAATACCCTTTTCAGCTATAAAACAAAGAATAAAACAACCGACAAAGACATCTTGGACGTGCCCTTCATTACAGAGTATAGTCAAAATAAATATAAAATAGAGAGAGTGATCAAAAGACAGTGGAATATACTGAAAGAGCATAATATTATAGGAGAAACTCTAAGTGACAAACCTCGTATTTATAAAAAAACTCAGAATCTGAAAACAATTTTGGCCGCAAGTGTTGTGAGCAAACAACAGATTAGTGCAGTCAAAGGTATACAGGGAGGTATACTGAAATGTATTTTTTCCTGCTATAAGTGCAAAGCGTGCAAACATGGCCTTAAAAAGAGCACCTTTGAATCATATATTTCCAAAGAAAAATTCAGAATAAACCAGCAGATACGCTGTAGAGATGCTGGCATAATCTACCTTTTAGAATGTGATTGTGGATTACAATATGTGGGCCAAACATGTAGACCACTCATAGACTGCATTAGGGAACATCTCCTAAAAATAGAAGGGAACAAAGATGACACTCCCTTATATAAACATTTTTAGGAGAAACATAATAGGGATACTAAAGCCTTAAAATACATGGGACTACTAAAAGTGTATAGAGATTGGAGAGGTGGTGATTTTGAGAAAAAACTACTCCTTACGGAATATAAATGGATATTCGAGCTAGATTGTATATACCCAAAAGGTCTTAACGCAGACTTTGAAGTAACACATCTCCTATAACCCTATACTTACACTATACCATTTACATGGAGTATATATGCCCCTGTTATCTTTAGATCCCTACCACTAGATGCCCTCTTGCATTTACCCCATATACTATTTTAGGTCTCCTGATATGTATTTTCATACTAATTGTTAGCTACCTAGATATGTTAATAAAGTCTGTTCTGCTTATTATGGAAGTTTACAACTACTCTCCAACCCCCTATTACAACATAGTAGACACACTATAGGGGATCATTGTTTACCGGCATAACAGATATTCCATCATATAATATAAGTTTGGGAGGACCCTCCTTACAGAATTTGTTGGTCACTCAGTTGTGCATTTTTATTGGATAGTTGCCCAACAGTAGCGCATAGATACACTTTCATAATCCTTTGGGTGGTATTTTTGTAATACTACTTTTATAATATGATGTCTAATTTTATTATCTTCTTGATGTACTCAACCTGAAACTCGGGCTGTTTCATATATGTTCTTTATGTTTTATATATGTATGTTTTTTATATATTTATGATTTTTAAAGGGATGTTCTTCCGTATAAGTGTTTTTTCTGAATAATATTTTTCTTTTTTCTCTTTTCCTTTACATATATATATTCTCTTCATAGAAATATATATGTTTTTTACAAATGTTATTCAGTCACATTACCCATAACAGATATAACTAACTATATAGATTTACAATGTTTCCAATTAGCTTTTATTGCGTTTACAATTAATCTGTTTATTTAAATAACATATCCTTCCTAGCTTATGCATTTCCTATACAGTTTATGTATCACTTTATGTAAAAATGTTTTGATCTTTTGTTATACTTCTTGTTCCATGTCACTGGCTCATAGATCACTTTAACAATTACTTTATTTTGTCGATGTAATGTAACGATTTAGTAAAATTCGTACTGATTACCACTCACCCACCTCTGCCCTTAATCAAGATGGCGATATAGAACGCCGTCACGAGTCACACGACAATGTTGCACCAAAATAATATGTGTTATGTATCAAGTTACTCTTGTATTAAACTATGTATAACATACAGTGCATTCATTATATGCAAAATGCAGCCCCTTTGAATGAACATATGCAATCACTATTTCAGTCATGTTCAAATACTGACTATCACTTAATAATTCACTTTTTCCCTTAATAATTTACTCTTGCTCTCAATTCAGATGGTTGATATGAAACGATGCTTCTGTTTACGTAAAACTATTGATGTTATTCCAACAACTAATTATAGATTATTTTTATCATCACTTCATGTTTCTTAATCTATATAATGTAACAATTTAGTTACCTTTTACTCAAAGAATACACGTACTGACCACTTCCTATTCACCTTTGCCCTTAATCAAAATGGTGATAAGAAACTCTGTTTTGAGTATATCACAAGCCACATGATATTTTGTACCAAATTAATATGTGTGATGTGCTAATTCAACTCTGCATTACAACACGCATAACATACAGTATAATTACTATACGCAAAATGTAGCTTTATTGAATGAATATATGTAATCATTATTTCAGTTATGTGTGAAAACTCACTTTTTAATTCACTCTTGTCCTCAATAATTTACTCTTGCCCTTAACTAAGATGGCGATATACAGGGAGTGCAGAATTATTAGGCAAATGATTATTTTTACCACATCCTCCTCTTTATGCATGTTGTCTTACTCCAAGCTGTATAGGCTTGAAAGCCTACTACCAATTAAGCATATTAGGTGATGTGCATCTCTGTAATGAGAAGGGGTGTGGTCTAATGACATCAACACCCTATATCAGGTGTGCATAATTATTAGGCAACTTCCTTTCCTTTGGCAAAATGGGTCAAAAGAAGGACTTGACAGGCTCAGAAAAGTCAAAAATAGTGAGATATCTTGCAGAGGGATGCAGCACTCTTAAAATTGCAAAGCTTCTGAAGCGTGATCATCGAAGAATCAAGCGTTTCATTCAAAATAGTCAACAGGGTCGCAAGAAGCATGTGGAAAAACCAAGGCGCAAAATAACTGCCCATGAACTGAGAAAAGTCAAGCGTGCAGCTGCCAAGATGCCACTTGCCACCAGTTTGGCCATATTTCAGAGCTGCAACATCACTGGAGTGCCCAAAAGCACAAGGTGTGCAATACTCAGAGACATGGCCAAGGTAAGAAAGGCTGAAAGACGACCACCACTGAATAAGACACACAAGCTGAAACATCAAGACTGGGCCAAGAAATATCTCAAGACTGATTTTTCTAAGGTTTTATGGACTGATGAAATGAGAGTGAGTCTTGATGGGCCAGATGGATGGGCCCGTGGCTGGATTGGTAAAGGGCAGAGAGCTCCAGTCCGACTCAGACGCCAGCAAGGTGGAGGTGGAGTACTGGTTTGGGCTGGTATCATCAAAGATGAGCTTGTGGGGCCTTTTCGGGTTGAGGATGGAGTCAAGCTCAACTCCCAGTCCTACTGCCAGTATCTGGAAGACACCTTCTTCAAGCAGTGGTACAGGAAGAAGTCTGCATCCTTCAAGAAAAACATGATTTTCATGCAGGACAATGCTCCATCACACGTGTCCAAGTACTCCACAGCGTGGCTGGCAAGAAAGGGTATAAAAGAAGAAAATCTAATGACATGGCCTCCTTGTTCACCTGATCTGAACCCCATTGACAACCTGTGGTCCATCATCAAATGTGAGATTTACAAGGAGGGAAAACAGTACACCTCTCTGAACAGTGTCTGGGAGGCTGTGGTTGCTGCTGCACGCAATGTTGATGGTGAACAGATCAAAACACTGACAGAATCCATGGATGGCAGGCTCTTGGCCCTTTAGATATATCAGTGAAAGAAGAAAAAATAAGGTAGGAATAGTAAAATTGAAATCAGTTGATGGTAGAATAATAGAAGGAGATAAGCAGATTGCAGACTGTCTCAATGATTACTTCTGTTCTGTTTTCACTAAAGATTGTGAAGATACAATGTCTACATTAAGGGATGCTACGCAAAATAGAAACAAGCTTAACAGTAATCTTTTTACAGAGGATGAGGTTTTGTTAGCATTATCAAAAATAAATGTTACAAAGGCAGTGGGTCCTGATAATATTCATCCAAGGGTTTTAAAAGAACTTCGATCAGTGCTAACTGTCCCATTAACTGATCTGTTTAATCAGTCACTATTAACAGGAGCTGTCCCAGATGATTGGAGAATAGCAAATGTAATACCCCTTCATAAAAAGGGCAGTAGAGAAGAATCTGGCAACTACATGCCAGTTAGTTTAACTTCAGTAGTAGGGAAATTAATGGAAAGCCTCTTAAAAGAAAGAATTATGACTTACATAAAGACAAACAATTTAGAGGACCAAAATCAGCATGGTTTTACTTCAGGGAGATCATGTCAGACTAATCTAATTGACTTCTTTGATTATGTAACAAAAGTATTAGACAAGGGAGGAGCAGTTGATGTAGCATATCTAGATTTCAGCAAAGCATTTGACACCGTCCCACACAATAAACTTATTCACAAACTATATGTCCTTGGTCTAGATTCAAAAATTGTGAACTGGGTGGAATGCTGGCTTAAGGACAGAAAACAAAGTATCTTAGTAAATGGAGTTCATTCAGCAGAGGGGGCTGTTACTAGTGGTGTTCCTCAGGGGTCAGTTCTGGGGCCTGTTTTGTTTAACATATTTATCTGCGATATCAGCAAAGGGCTACAGGGGAAAGTATGTCTCTTTGCAGATGATACAAAAATTTGCAACAGAGTGGATGTTCCAGGGGGGGTAGACAAAATGAGAAGTGATATACAACAATTGGAGGATTGGACAAATGACTGGGGTCTAAAGTTTAACACAGCAAAGTGTAAAATAATGCATTTAGGGAAGAAAAATCCAAATGTTAATTACAGACTCAATGACACTTTACTGACTGTTACAGACGAGGAACAGGACTTGGGAATTATTATTTCAGATGATTTAAAACTTAGTAAACAATGTAGTAATGCAGCGAGTAAGGCTAGCAGAATGCTTGGATGTATTGGTAGAGGTATTTGCAGCAGAAATAGTAAGGTTCTTATGCCACTTTATAGATCATTAGTTAGGCCTCATCTTGAGTATTGTGTGCAGTTCTGGAGACCATATCTTCAGAAGGATATTAACAAACTTGAATCTGTGCAAAGGAGGGCTACCAAAATGGTACATGGTCTAAAAAATAAAACTTACCAGGATAGGCTCAATGACCTAAATATGTATAGCTTAGAGGAGAGAAGGGAAAGAGGTGATATGATAGCAACTTTCAAGTACATTAAAGGGTTTAGTAAAACTGAGGCTGTGGGTATTTTACATAAAATGGAAAATTCAAGAACAAGGGGTCATGAGCTCAAGCTAAAGGGTAGTAGATTCAAAAGTAATTTGAGGAAGCACTTCTTTACAGAAAGAGTGATTGATTTATGTAATAAACTTCCTCAAGAGGTAGTAGCAACAAACACTGTGGGGGACTTTAAAAATGCATGGGACAAGCATAGGGCTATCCTACGAACTAGATAAGTTTATACTGTTAGGTAAGGTCGGGCAGACTTGCTGGGCCTATGGCTCTTATCTGCCGTCAATATCTATGTTTCTATGTTTCTATGTTTTGAGTGTCCTTGCAAAGAAAGGTGGCTATATTGGTCATTGATTTGTTTTTGTTTTGTTTTTGAATGTCAGAAATGTATATTTGTGAATGTTGAGATGTTATATTGGTTTCACTGGTAAAAATAAATAATTGAAATGGGTATATATTTGTTTTTTGTTAAGTTGCCTAATAATTATGCACAGTAATAGTCACCTGCACACACAGATATCCCCCTAAAATAGCTATAACTAAAAACAAACTAAAAACTACTTCCAAAACTATTCAGCTTTGATATTAATGAGTTTTTTGGGTTCATTGAGAACATGGTTGTTGTTCAATAATAAAATTAATCCTCAAAAATACAACTTGCCTAATAATTCTGCACTCCCTGTAAAACGCCATCTAAACTAAGTCATAAGTCACATGACCTTGCACTTTGAAACCACCCTATTATTTCCACAGTTAGCATTACACTTAGTGCACAATACACTTTATGGTCTAACCTGGAAGTGCTTCTTTAGGTTCCGGTGAGACCCTGTTTACATTTTTTTGGCGCCAAAATTCGCCACTACAACAGCCCTCTTTTCTGATTGGCTAAAAAAGCCTTTACATAACTAAACATTACACAAAGCTGGTTTTGTCTGGATAAAGGCCTCTTAGAATGCTGAAACACGTCAACTTTGTGCCAAACCAGCCCGAGTTTCTACTTACATATGGTGAGTACTTTTTTTTTTAGCCCATCTAGAACTTTTAGTTTTAGTGCATCCATTTGTTTTTTCTTTTTTAAAGGTATCTTTAAACGCCCCTGGTTATCTCTGGACCTGAAGCCTTTTTCAAGCATCTCTTATTCCTGGATTGTTTTTACATCGGACTTTCATTTGTGACAATTTGTTCTCATTTCACTCTGGGACATTTGCTGTTTTCTTTTTCTTGGAACGTCGCCTCCACATATCCTTATTTGTTTTTTAGGGACCTGTGAGGTCCATTATGTACATCTGAGCACAGATTAATATGTATTGTTCTTTTTTATATTGCTTTTCGCTATAATTTTATTTTGATGTTTGTTTTTAAGTTTTTATGTTGGATTAAATCAGTTTTCTAGGAATCTTTTTATGCTGGATTTAATTAGCTCTTTATAACCATTTCATACTGTTTCTTATAAATATTATAGCGTGTTGAGACTTTGCATTCATACCCATACGTATACAGTAACCCTTTATGCATTCATCTTCACTTTGTCCTTTGAAGATTTGCACTAATTTCCATTCAGTCATATTGAACATACCCTAGTACTGGTTATATTTGCCTGAGTACCCTCTCTATAGCAAACTTAAGCCCCTATTTTGGTGGCGCTCCTACATCTCCCCTCACTTGTTCTATATATAATACAATCCTGTTAGGTGATTGTTATCCTATAGTGAGCTTGTGTGCCGTCTCATTTGGCGCTGACTACTACCTATTTTTCTTCCCATAGGAGCAAATGGAAGCGCACTCTCTTGAGTGCAATGCTCCCTAGCAATGCGAATGCGAGTTTGCGTTCCCATTGCGGTTAACTTGTAATACCAGTGCCAATTATCATGCATTATTCATGAAAGCTTTATATAGCGCTCCACTTCTAATCTAGCCCACTGCCGGCTATTTCAGTGTATATTGCGCATGCACAAAACAATTGCAAATCATCATGAGGTCGAAAAGGTCAGTTTTGCATTTGATCTAGTACCTTCAGGTTTTACATTTGATAAGTGAAAAATGGTGCTGAACATCTGTTGAAAAGTAACAAACAGGGAAATGGATTGTGATCACAACGAACAGGACTTTCCCATTGTAAACAGACATTGAACTGCTGAGTACAACTACAATATGATGGTTTCTACACGCCATGCTAATGTTTTTCCTTCTCTACCTGTTTTTTCTTCTCTAGCTGTCTTTAACGTCATTCTAATATTTTAACCCTATACAAATATTAGTTAGTGAAGCTCTCTATCTTCACACTGGGAGCTGCTATCTTGGAGCTTTGTTATGTAACTTTTAAACTGTGCAAAACACTTAAAAAATGAGCTGATAATGTGTTTTTGTGTCTAAATAACAATAGAAAAAAAGTGATTGTGATCAGCTCAAACTTGAAAAGTGATGGCTGAAAAAAGGGAAAAAAAAGATTGGATGATAGATTGTAGAGATGCACATTCGTGACGAAAAAAATGATATATGTTTTGTTTTAACAAAATTAATATCCGAATGAATGTACAAAGAAAATGAAAAAATACTGACGAAGATCATTATTTGTTTACTTTTTTTTATTTTTATGTGGTTAATACTTACCTTAGCGAGCCCTCCATGATCTCCACAGGACAGGTAAGTATTGTAGCTATAGGTGAACTTTTCACCTGTAGCTTTGAAAAATGTACATTCATTTTAACGAAAACTAATGTAAATGTTTAACTAAAATTCAGTATGCGTTTGGTTTAAACTAAGTGAATACCGAATAGTGAAGCCCCTGAACATTTGGGGAAAATAATTTTCCTAAATATTCTAAATGAAAATTTCATGCAAAACGAAAATTTCTTGGCTGCACATCTCTAATAGACTGAACTTTTAAGTCTAAACAGCTATGTAAACGGATTACTTTTTACATGTTGAAGTCCTGCTCTTATATATGTATCAAATACATTTTTAAAAGACCTTTTAAGATTGCTGTAGAACCCAATGTGTAGGATGCAAGAAACTCCATTTGACACAAAAATAAAAAAAAAAATGCAAAGTACATTTTAACATTTTAGCATCACATCAAAGAGGAAGCAACTCTGACTGAAATAGCCAATAGGCAGCTGTCTTCAGTTTCTAATGAAAGTTCCATCCCTTCTATAGATAAACATAGCAGGGATCTTTCAAGTGAAGTTAATATGCGCACATTTCTTTCTCGTTCTTCATAATAAAAAGATTATTAGTTGGTCTCAGCAAGGGATATCAGAATTGAATTTCACTTACAATACCAAAAAATAGATTAAATCTGGCTCTAATGGGAAAGTGTAAAATTGAGAAACGATGGGGAAGATTCATCAAGTTGCATTACAGATTAATCTACCGATTAAGAAGCAGCTTCCATTAAAGTCAGCCTTATAATATTATTAGCTAATTTATTTTATCACGAAAGAAACTAATGATTCAGTCCTAATGTGCACCAATGTTCATTTTACTGACATATTGTGCTATATATTTATTGTACAGTATACGCTCTTTGTAGACACCTTGTACAAAAACACCTTATATTAGGCAATTTTGCCCCATAACCTTAAACATTATTTTTTTTATAAATGTGTCACATCAAAATTAGGTTCCTCTCTCCAGCTTTAGTAATATCATTGCATTATTTTTTTTTCGCTAACACATCTAGAATTGCCAACAAAACCTCTTCTGCAGCTGACAGTATTATACAATATTTCTTTATCAAAAAGGCACTTACACGCTATCTTATCACATCATTTAAACAAGCATCTATCCTTTTATATTGCTTTTGTATCACCCAGCTGTCTAGCGTGCTCCCTATCTCAGAAAAATATTGTAGTGTGAAAACTCAGATATTTTCCTGATTATGATTAACCTGTGGCTACATGAGAGAGATGTGACACACTGCATAGAAATACATTGCTGCTTTTTCTTACCTTCTAAGGGTTAAAAGAAAACTCCAACCACAATATTTACATATAGCGGTCTTATGTTTGTGATGTTGATGTTTCAAATATTCATTGCCACAAGCATCACATGGAAATAAGTGTATGTCTACCTGTGCCATCTCAGAAGTGTCCTTATGAAATATATTTTGTTGAATTTTGGCCTCTCTGTTTCCCTACAGAAAGAAAACAGAACTACAAAAATGTGCTTTAAAATTAACAGTTCAGGGAGAATCTAAATTCTGGTTAAAGGACCAGTCAACACAGTAGATTTGCATAATCAACAAATGCAAGATAACAAGACAATGCAATAGCACTTAGTCTGAACTTCAAATGAGTAGTAGATTTTTTTTCTGACAATTTTAAAAGTTATGTCTTTTTCCACTCCCCCTGTACCATGTGACAGCCATCAGCCAATCACAAATGCATACACGTACCATGTGACAGCCATCAGCCATTCACAAATGCATACACACTTATTCTTGCACATGCTCAGTAGGAGCTGGTCACTCAAAAAGTTTAAATATAAAAAGACTGTGCACATTTTGTTAATGGAAGTAAATTGGAAAGTTGTTTAAAAATGACATGCTCTATCTGAATCATGAAAGTTTAATTTTGATTGAGTGCCCTTTAACTTGTTGCACAGACACAAAGCAATAGAGTCTTTATGAGGTCCACATGGTTTGCTGAGGTTTAGCTAGAAACCCTGATCATGCTCCCCAGTTATACTTTATTTCTGCCTAGGGAATTTGTTAAAGGGACGCAGAAACCCAAAATTTGCATTTCCTCATCAGACAGAGCATACAATTTTAAACAACTAATCTACTTCTATTATCAAATTTTCTTCATTTTTTTTATCCTTTGTTAAAAAGCTGGGCGGTAAGTTCAGGAGTGTGCACGTGTCTGCAGCACTATATGACAGCAGTTTTTTCAACAATGTTATACATTTGAAAGAGCACTAGATGACAGCACTATTTTCTCTCATGAAGTGCACGCTACCTATCTAGATATCTATTAAATAAAAAATAACATGAAAACAAAGCTAATTTGATAACAGAAGTAAAATGGAAACATGTTTTAAAATTGTTTTCTCTATCTGAAACATTAGAGAGAATGTTTGGGTTTCATGTCTGTTTAATCCCTTTAAACTCCTCTTGTTCTATGTAACAACTCTGCTTTCCTATAACAAAACAGACATGCACATTTCTACACTTACATACGTTTACCTGAACTATAGTTTTAATGTGTTTCTGAAGTTGTTGCTGTTATAATTATTGTATCACCTATTTAAAAATAGGTACATTTAAAGTATGTAGTAAAGTATAGGGATAGTAAAGTGCAAATTAAAATTTCATAAATCAGAAAGGGCATGCCATTTTAAACAACTTTCTAATTTACGTTTATTATCAAATCTGCTTTGTTCTCTTGTTATTCTTAGTTGAAAGCTAAACCTAGGCAGGCTCATATGTTAATTTCTAAGCCCTTGAAGGCTGCCTCTTAGCTGAATGCATTTGACAGTTTTTCATAGCTAGAGGGCGTTAGTTTATGTAAAAAGTATATTAATATAACAGTGTTGTTTATACACAAATGGGAAATGGCAAATAAAGGGATAATCTATCTTTTTAAACAATAACATTTTTGGTGTTTACTATCCCTTTAAGCTCAGAAAAGGTATCAGAAAACTAAAGATAATGGATGTTACTTGAGTATATGTGGAATGTATTCTTTAGTTGCTAAGGGCCAGATTGCAAGTGGATCACTGTTTAGTGCTTTCACTAGAGTGCTAATTGCGCTAGAAGAAAACTTTTGTGCTTATCGTGTTGTGCTCGTATTAAAAAGTTATCGCTCTCGCGCTAACCCTACACAAAAAGCTGAACCTAGAATATCGTTGACATGATAACCTATTCCCACATAGAAGTCAATGAAGCAAAAAAAAGTGGAAAAAAACCTAACATCCCACTCGTGTGCTATCCCAATCGTATATTCTCATGTGCGCTAGCCTGACATGAAAATATGAATATTTCCCATTCCAATGTTCTGCACAAAGCAAAATATGTTCTATTTATTCATAAATACATATTTCTAGATATAATTTATGGTATTTGGTACAATATATATATATATATATATATATATATATATATATACATATACTGTATATATACAGTATATATATATATATATATACATATACTGTATATATATATATATATATATATATATATATATATATATATATATATACAGTATATATATACATGATTATATATTGGTATAGATACAGTATATACATATATATATATGCATATCTATTTAAAAAATACTAAGAACATATACCGCTATGTGCAGAACATTTGAATGTAAAATATTTACAGTAAATACATAAAAAAAACCTTTATTACATATGAATATTGCATACAAATTATTTTTAATATTTTTCATCTACTTAACTGCAAAGGGTTCCAATGTACTTCTATATATGTCTTCATAGGGATATATATGTATTTATGTGTTTATATGTGTGTATATTTCTGTAATTACATATATACACATATAAATACATAAATACATTCTGTACACATATATAAATATTTAAATATACATACATATAAATACTTAGACATGTATATGTATGTATCTCAATGTTAAAGCCCTTTGCCTGCCTTTTTTTTTCTAAAACATGAGATGTCATTTCTTTGAGCCCTTATAACTTTTGTTTGCAATATTTTTTAAAAATAATTTTTTATGTCCCTTTATCTAAATTTTTAACCCCTTTGCAGAAATGAAATACAGTACATCGTTATATGCAAGCAATAGTGTGATAATAAAATGCTCTAACACTTAGAGCATTTTCAGTTAGCACTTTTATGTCCTATGTTCAAGTTCTGACTTCCTGCATAATTAGACTATTTGTAGAAAATAATTACTATTTATAAAGATAAATATAAATCTGCATCACAGTGTATGATATTTAATTAAATTGTTATTTTAAGCATATGACACAAACATCTGGTTCTTCTATGGTTTTTATATATAAAAAATGATTATTTCAAAAAGTATTTTATTACTCTTTGTAATATAACAATGCTCATTAGGTTTGTGAAGGAGATATTCTAAGACATAAGGGACATGCTCTAAAATTTGAAAAAAAATTGTAATTTTTAAATTGTTCATCCTAGATTACTAGGGTGTGGATGTGGGGAGGTTTTTGCAATAGGGTTGTGGGGTTTTAGAGGTTAATAGTAGAGTTTTTTTGTGTTGGCGGTATGAAGGTTTGGGGGTTGATAGTGAAGAGGTTTGTTCTGAGGTTTAGGGGTTATTAGAGGAAGGGGGCTTAGCATAGAGGATATTTCATGCACTGCAATAGTGGAGGCATAGAATTTAATAGTAAAAAGTAATTTATTTTTAGTACAGGGGTTTGACTTTGGGGCTATGGCGATTTAGGGGTTAATAGTGCAATAGGCCATTAGTTTGTAAAATTACTGTTTATTTTTATTAATTTTTAATACCTTGGCTATACAATTTGCTGGAGCAAACTATTTTGCTCAATAAATACTGCTGATAAAATTATTAAAAGGTGTAAATATTAGCCAAATACTTGCAACTTAAAGGGACATAATACTCATATGCTAAATCACTTGAAATGTATGCAGTATGATTGTAAAAAACTGACAGGAAAATATCACCTGAGCATCTCTATGTAAAAAAGGAAGATATTTTACCTCACAATTTAAAAAGTTATACTTCAGCTGCTGCTTAGCTGCAGGTAAAAAAAAATAAATGAAGAAATGAACTGCAGCCAATCAGCACCAGCAGTGCTGAGGTCATTAACTATTTTACTGTGATCTCATGAGATTTCATAGTAAACTTCCTTAAACTGAATAGGGAAATGACATGAGTGTGCACGAAGCTCACTCCCTTGCCTGTACCAGGACAGGCATACTGATTTGCTGCTTAAAGTCCTTTGCAATGGGGTTTGAATACTTAGGACATTTTTAGATAAAATATCTTTCTTTTTACATAGAGATGTTCAGGTGATATTTTCTAGTCAGCTTTTTACAGTTATGCTGCATCACTTTCAAGTGTTTCAACATTTGGGTATCATGGCCCTTTAAGAACAAAATTAGAAGAACAAGCAGTATTAATGTTCCATGCCTCTTTCATTTTTTTACTCCACGTGTAATCTGGCCCTATGTATTGAAACCCTTGCATAGGTCCTTACAGTAATTTACTCATGTTTTAACCCCTTTGTGGGGGGGTAAAAACCTAATAAGCTAGGACCAGTAATGCAAATATTAGATAATCTAACAAATATGAGCATATCATTTAAAATGTTCCCTTTAAAAATACATATTTAGTTTTGTGGAAAAAAAAAAGATTCAGAATGTTTGCCTTGTACGACAATCTGAGAACAAGAAAGTGAAAGATTTATAGATTCTATCCTTTCCCATTGTGCATTGCTTGATCTTAAACATAGGATAATACAGATAGCTCTTAAACATACAGTGCGTGTAGTGCGGATATTCACAACATAATCTTTTACAATTAGGAAGCTCCTTATCTTAAACTTACATCTCCCTTGTTGAAGTTCAAGTCAATTACTTCTTGTTATTTTCCTCTGTACCTGAAGAGATATTGATCACAATTTCCATTAGTATCCTTTTGTACTCTTCTTAAACCAAACCATTAGCCAGCCCTTCCACAGGTTAAATAAACAAGATTATTGCAAGCTTTGTCTGGCACAGTTCTCTGCTAGACATACTACCGGTCATCTGCACCAGAAATGAACTCAATACTCCAAAGTCTTCATTACGTAAAGTGAAGAGTGAGATAATGAACAGAAAATAAAGCATTACGGGACATTAAACACAAATTGTAAGCTGCATAACAATGTACCTTCATATCTGAGAAGAGCATTGCAATGAACAATGCAGCTTTATTTTGTCAAATAGCTCACAAAAGATATGAGTCTTGAAGTGGGCTGCCGGAGTGCTGGGTATTAGAATAGCATGGCTAGAGTAGAAAATAAGTTACAATGGATCTTTATTAAAATTGATCACTTAAAGTCCATTTAAAATAGTGCTTAGATTCCAGACCTGATTTTAAAACGTCAAGTTTACCATCACTTTAAGGAATAAAATTGGGGTAGTCTGCCCACTTCTATCCCCTTATAATGGTTTAGCACTGATTCAGCTTAGATAATCAGCAAACAAAAAGTATCAAACAGGTTATTAAATAAACAGACATATATTCCTTTTTAATCTTTATCTAATAGCTAAATATAAATGCATAGATTAATGGTCCTTTAAAGGGACATAGAAGTTTGAATAAAAATGTTATGATACAGTGTATGATTAAAAAAAAAATGGTTTTCATGTACCTTTAAAGGGACACTGAACCCAATTTTTTTTCTTTTTCGTGATTCAGATAGAGCATGCAATTTTAAGCAACTTTCTAATTTACTTCTATTATCAATTTTTCTTAGTTCTCTTGCTATCTTTATTTGAAAAAGAAGGCATCTAAGCTATTTTTTGGTTCAGTCTCTGGACAGTACTTTTTTATTCGTGGATGAATTTATCCACCAAGCAGCAAGGACAACCCAAGTTGTTCACCAAAAATGGGCCGGCATCTAAACTTACATTTTTGCATTTCAAATAAAGATACCAAGAGAATAAATGAAATTTGATAATAGGAGTAAATTAGAAAGTTCCCTAAAATGTCATGTTCTATCTGAATCACAAAAGAAAATTTTGGGTTCAGTGTCCCTTTAAGTGATTGGCCTGCCACTGGAACATATTTTTTTTTCTTTTCTTTTTCATTTTGTCAGCTATGTATTATTTGTTGAAAAAACATTACCATTGGGACTGATTAGTTTCTAGTGTCAGCTATTTTAAATAAGCACAAAAATGTTTCTATAACTATGGATATCATTAAAGGGACTGTCTACTCCAGAATTTTTATTGTTTAAAAAGTTAGATAATCCCTTTATTAGCCATTCCCCAGCAGGACCCAGTTATATTAATATACTTTTTATATCTGTGATTACCTTGTATCTAAGCCTGCAGACTGTCCCCTTATCTCAGATCTTTTGACAGACTTGCATTTTAGCCAATCAGTGCCCTCTTATAAGTAACTCCACATGCCTAAGCACAATGTTATCTATTTGGCACACATGTAATGTCCTCTAGCTGTGAAAAACTGTCAAATGCATTCAAGAGGTAGCCTTCAAGGACTTAGAAATTAGCATATGAGCCTACCTTGATTTAGCTTTCAACTAAGAATACCAAAGGAACAAAGCAAATTTGATGATAAAAGTGATTTGGAAAGTTGATTAAAATTGAATGCCCTATCTGAATCATGAAAGTTTAATTTTGACTAGACTGTCCCTTTAAGTGCTGTTATGTATATACAAACAATAACTCCTCATAGTTCCTAGAATTGTTCTGATTATACAGGGAGTGCAGAATTATTAGCCAAGTTGTATTTTTGAGGATTAATTTTATTATTGAACAACAACCATGTTCTCAATGAACCCAAAAAACTAATTAATATCAAAGCTGAATATTTTTGGAAGTAGTTTTTAGTTTGTTTTTAGTTTTAGCTATTTTAGGGGGATATCTGTGTGTGCAGGTGACTATTACTGTGCATAATTATTAGGCAACTTAACAAAAAACAAATATATACGCATTTCAATTATTTATTTTTACCAGTGAAACCAATATAACATCTCAACATTCACAAATATACATTTCTGACATTCAAAAACAAAACAAAAACAAATCAGTGACCAATATAGCCACCTTTCTTTGCAAGGACACTCAAAAGCCTGCCATCCATTGATTCTGTCAGTGTTTTGATCTGTTCTCCATCAACATTGCGTGCAGCAGCAACCACAGCCTCCCAGACACTGTTCAGAGAGGTGTACTGTTTTCCCTCCTTGTAAATCTCACATTTGATGATGGACCACAGGTTCTCAATGGGGTTCAGATCAGGTGAACAAGGAGGCCATGTCATTAGATTTTCTTTTTTTATACCCTTTCTTGCCAGCCACGCTGTGGAGTACTTGGACTCGTGTGATGGAGCATTGTCCTGCATGAAAATCATGTTTTTCTTGAAGGATGCAGACTTCTTCCTGTACCACTGCTTGAAGAAGGTGTCTTCCAGAAACTAGCAGTAGGACTGGGAGTTGAGCTTGACTCCATCCTCAACCCGAAAAGGCCCCACAAGCTCATCTTTGATGATACCAGCCCAAACCAGTACTCCACCTCCACCTTGCTGGCGTCTGAGTCGGACTGGAGCTCTCTGTCCTTTACCAATCCAGCCACGGGCCCATCCATCTGGCCCATCAAGACTCACTCTCATTTCATCAGTCCATAAAACCTTAGAAAAATCAGTCTTGAGATATTTCTTGGCCCAGTCTTGATGTTTCAGCTTGTGTGTCTTGTTCAGTGGTAGTTGTCTTTCAGCCTTTCTTACCTTGGCCATGTCTCTGAGTATTGCACACCTTGTGCTTTTGGGCACTCCAGTGATGTTGCAGCTCTGAAATATGGCCAAACTGGTGGCAAGTGGCATCTTGGCAGCTGCACGCTGACTTTTCTCAGTTCATGGGCAGTTATTTTGCACCTTGGTTTTTCCACACGCTTCTTGCGACCCTGTTGACTATTTTGAATGAAACGCTTGATTGTTCGATGATCACGCTTCAGAAGCTTTGCAATTTTAAGAGTGCTGCATCCCTCTGCAAGATATCTCACTATTTTTGACTTTTCTGAGCCTGTCAAGTCCTTCTTTTGACCCATTTTGCCAAAGGAAAGGAAGTTGCCTAATAATTATGCACACCTGATATAGGGTGTTGATGTCATTAGACCACACCCCTTCTCATTACAGAGATGCACATCACCTAATATGCTTAATTGGTAGTAGGCTTTCGAGCCTATACAGCTTGGAGTAAGACAACATGCATAAAGAGGATGATGTCGTCAAAATACTCATTTGCCTAATAATTCTGCACTCCCTGTATTGCATGGACCCTGATAATATACAATGCAATCTGTTTGTACCTATAGGGGAAAAAATCAGCTTCTTACAATATTTACAGAATATTATGAAGAATGAATCCTAAGTAGCTTAGCGGTTTAAACCCAAATCAATCTCAGTGAGCAATTAAAAATATTGATTTGACTCAAACTTTTCTGTATGCAAATGAACAAATATTTAATGCAGCATCCGATAGGTAAAAATCATAGCATAATACTTTTGCAATTTTCAAGCTGTTGTTTTATTTAATAAAAAATTACTTTGCAAAATATGCAAAATGGATATTAAAATATACAAATATTTTATAGCATGCACATGAAAGAACAGCAATTCAATGTGTTAAATTATTTCTTGCATGCAAATTTTGGATTTATACTTTTAGTATTTATTTTTAAATTGAAAATAGAAATGTATAGTTTGTACACAATTTATAATCAAGTCTTCATTGTTTAGAAACACTAGTGGTACACAGGATTGTAAGCCCCCATAAGCAAAAAAAAAAAAAGGGGCAGTGTACTGTAAAATTGGTTGCTCCTTAATATGTTTACAATGACTTGTTACGTCAGCTGCAGACTTTAAAATTAATGTGTCGGAAATAGCACCTTTAGGTATAATTTTGTATATGAAATAACTGTCACTGCTACTTGAAACCACAACCCAATCATATAGGTGAGCTAGTTGTGAAGGGAGACCTCATTATTTTTTCTGTTTAATTATTTATACAAGTCCATAATATCATCTACTTTATTGTTTACTCAAAGATCTATACTTAGGGCCTTATTCTCTAAAGATCTCTGGGCTGGCTAGATTATTTAAGAAATCTCACCAGTACTTATTCTTGCCATGTGGAATTATCTAAAGCCGCTGAAAACAGGGTGTCTCTCTAACGAGCGTATATGCGTTTTCGTATGGGAAGGAGTAGCATACATTACAAAAGTGCACAATGAAAACCATATATTAAAAATCCTACAAAATGAGCAATTGAACCATTCGCACATACATAAATATGCAGGAACTAAATGGGTGCTTTAAAAATAATAACAAAATTGTTCACTAAAAATTGCATTTTGTAAAAATGTAAAATTTGTATGTAAATAACACAGGAATAAATTATATGAAATATGCACAGTGTATATTGTAATTTAAGTACGCTGGATGGGCAAAAAACACACAGAAATTACTGCTTATAATACAAAATAGTGTAATTGTTGTTTCTTTCATGTAATTAGCAAGAGTCCATGAGCTAGTGACGTATGGGATATACATTCCTACCAGGAGGGGCAAAGTTTCCCAAACCTCAAAATGCCTACAAATACACCCCTCACCACACACACAAATCAGTTTTACAAACTTTGCCTCCTATGGAGGTGGTGAAGTAAGTTTGTGCTAGATTCTACGTTGATATGCGCTCCGCAGCAGGTTGGAGCCCGGTTTTCCTCTCAGCGTGCAGTGAATGTCAGAGGGATGTGAGGAGAGTATTGCCTATTTGAATTCAATGATCTCCTTCTACGGGGTCTATTTCATAGGTTCTCTGTTATCGGTCGTAGAGATTCATCTCTTACCTCCCTTTTCAGATCGACGATATACTCTTATATATATATACCATTACCTCTGCTGATTTTCGTTTCAGTACTGGTTTGGCTTTCTACAACATGTAGATGAGTGTCCTGGGGTAAGTAAGTCTTATTTTCTGTGACACTCTAAGCTATGGTTGGGCACTTTTTTATAAAGTTCTAAATATATGTATTCAAACATTTATTTGCCTTGACTCAGGATGTTCAACATTCCTTATTTCAGACAGTCAGTTTCATATTTGGGATAATGCATTTGAATCAATCATTTTTTTCTTACCTTAAAATTTGACTTTTTCCCTGTGGGCTGTTAGGCTCGCGGGGGCTGAAAATGCTTCATTTTATTACGTCATTCTTGGCGCAGACTTTTTTGGCGCAAATTTTTTTTTCTATTTCCGGCGTCATACGTGTCGCCGGAAGTTGCGTCATTTTTGACGTTCTTTTGCGCCAAAAGTGTCGGCGTTCCGGATGTGGCATCATTTTTGGCGCCAAAAGCATTTAGGTGCCAAATAATGTGGGCGTCTTATTGGCGCTAAAAAAATATGGGCGTCACTTTTGTCTCCACATTATTTAAGTCTCATTTTTTTATTGCTTCTGGTTGCTAGAAGCTTGTTCACTGGCATTTTTTCCCATTCCTGAAACTGTCTTTTAAGGAATTTGTTCAATTTTGCTTTATATGTTGTTTTTTCTATTACATATTGCAAGATGTCCCACGTTGCAACTGAGTCAGAAGATACTTCTGGAAAATCGCTGCCTGGTGCTGGAGCTACCAAAGCTAAGTGTATCTGCTGTAAACTTTTGGTAGCTGTTCCTCCAGCTGTTGTTTGTATTGAATGTCATGACAAACTTGTTAATGCAGATAATATTTCCTTTAGTAAAGTTCCATTACCTGTTGCTGTTCCGTCAACATCTAATACTCAGAGTGTTCCTGATAACATAAGAGATTTTGTTTCTAAATCCATTAAGAAGGCTATGTCTGTTATTCCTCCTTCTAGTAAACATAAAAAGTCTTTTAAAACTTCTCATTGTTCAGATGAATTTTTAAATGAACATCATCATTCTGATTCTGATAATAGTTCTTCTGGTTTAGAGGATTCTGTCTCAGAGGTTGATGCTGATAAATCTTCATATTTATTTAAAATGGAATTTATTCGTTCTTTACTTAAAGAAGTCCTAATTGCATTAGAAATTGAGGATTCTGGTCCTCTTGATACTAAATCTAAACGTTTAGATAAGGTTTTTAAATCTCCTGTAGTTATTCCAGAAGTTTTTCCTGTTCCTGGTGCTATTTCTGAAGTAATTTCCAGGGAATGGAATAATTTGGGTAATTCATTTACTCCTTCTAAACGTTTTAAGCAATTATATCCTGTGCCATCTGACAGATTAGAGTTTTGGGACAAAATCCCTAAAGTTGATGGGGCTGTCTCTACTCTTGCTAAGCGTACTACTATTCCTACAGCAGATGGTACTTCCTTTAAGGATCCTTTAGATAGGAAAATTGAATCCTTTCTAAGAAAAGCTTATTTGTGTTCAGGTAATCTTCTTAGACCTGCTATATCGTTGGCTGATGTTGCTGCAGCTTCAACTTTTTGGTTGGAAGCTTTAGCGCAACAAGTAACAGATCATAGTTCTCATAGCATTATTATTCTTCTTCAACATGCTAATAATTTTATTTGTGATGCCATCTTTGATAGCTAATTTAGCTAGAAGAGCTTTATGGCTTAAAACTTGGAATGCTGATATGTCTTCTAAGTCTACTCTGCTTTCCCTTTCTTTCCAGGGTAATAAATTATTTGGTTCTCAGTTGGATTCTATTATCTCAACTGTTACTGGAGGGAAAGGAACTTTTTTACCACAGGATAAAAAATCTAAAGGTAAATTCAGGTCTAATAATCGTTTTCGTTCCTTTCGTCACAACAAGGAACAAAAGCCTGATCCTTCATCCTCAGGAGCGGTATCAGTTTGGAAACCATCTCCGGTCTGGAATAAATCCAAGCCTTTTAGAAAATCAAAGCCAGCTCCTAAGTCCACATGAAGGTGCGGCCCTCATTCCAGCTCAGCTGGTAGGGGGCAGATTACGTTTTTTCAAAGAAATTTGGATCAATTCCGTTCACAATCTTTGGATTCAGAACATTGTTTCAGAAGGGTACAGAATTGGTTTCAAGATAAGACCTCCTGCAAAGAGATTTTTTCTTTCCCGTGTCCCAGTAAATCCAGCGAAGGCTCAAGCATTTCTGAAATGTGTTTCATATCTAGAGTTAGCTGGAGTAATTATGTCAGTTCCAGTTCTGGAACAGGGGCTGGGGTTTTATTCAAATCTCTTCATTGTACCAAAGAAGGAGAATTCCTTCAGACCAGTTCTGGATCTAAAAATATTGAATCGTTATGTAAGGATACCAACATTCAAAATGGTAACTGTAAGGACTATCCTGTCTTTTGTTCAGCAAGGGCATTATATGTCTACAATAGATTTACAGGATGCATATCTGCATATTCCGATTCATCCAGATCACTATCAGTTTCTGAGATTCTCTTTCCTAGACAAGCATTACCAGTTTGTGGCTCTGCCGTTTGGCCTAGCAACAGCTCCAAGAATTTTTACAAAGGTTCTAGGTGCCCTTCTGTCTGTAATCAGAGAACAGGGTATTGTGGTATTTCCTTATTTGGACGATATCTTGGTACTTGCTCAGTCTTCACATTTAGCAGAATCTCATATGAATCGACTTGTGTTGTTTCTTCAAGATCATGGTTGGAGGATCAATTTACTAAAAAGTTCATTGATTCCTCAGACAAGGGTAACCTTTTTGGGTTTCCAGATAGATTCAGTGTCCATGACTCTATATTTGACAGACAAGAGACGTCTAAAATTGATATCAGCTTGTCGAAACCTTCAGTCACAATCATTCCCTTCGGTAGCCTTATGCATGGAAATTCTAGGTCTTATGACTGCTGCATTGGACGCGATCCCCTTTGCTCGTTTTCACATGCGACCTCTTCAGCTCTGTATGCTGAAACAATGGTGCAGGGATTACACAAAGATATCTCAATTAATATCTTTAAAACCGATTGTACGACACTCTCTGACGTGGTGGACAGATCACCATTGTTTAGTTCAGGGGGCTTCTTTTGTTCTTCCAACCTGGACTGTAATTTCAACAGATGCAAGTCTTACAGGTTGGGGAGCTGTGTGGGGGTCTCTGACGGCACAAGGGGTTTGAGAATCTCAGGAGGTGAGATTACCGATCAATATTTTGGAACTCCGTGCAATTTTCAGAGCTCTTCAGTCTTGGCCTCTTCTAAAGAGAGAATCGTTCATTTGTTTTCAGACGGACAATGTCACAACTGTGGCATACATCAATCATCAAGGAGGGACTCACAGTCCTCTAGCTATGAAAGAAGTATCTTGATTTTTGGTTTGAGCAGAATCCAGCTCCTGTCTAGTTTCTGTGGTTCATATCCCAGGTATAGACAATTGGGAAGCGGATTATCTCAGTCGCCAAACGTTGCATCCGGGCGAATGGTCTCTTCACCCAGAGGTATTTCTTCAGATTGTTCAAATGTGGGGACTTCCAGAAATAGATCTGATGGCCTCTCATCTAAACAAGAAACTTCCCAGGTATCTGTCCAGATCCAGGGATCCTCAAGCGGAAGCAGTGGATGCATTGTCACTTCCTTGGAAGTATCATCCTGCCTATATCTTTCCGCCTCTAGTTCTTCTTCCAAGAGTGATCTCCAAGATTCTGAAGGAATGCTCGTTTGTTCTGCTGGTAGCTCCAGCATGGCCTCACAGGTTTTGGTATGCAGATCTTGTCCGGATGGCTTCTTGCCAACCGTGGACTCTTCCGTTAAGACCAGACCTTCTGTCGCAAGGTCCTTTTTTCCATCAGGATCTCAAATCCTTAAATTTAAAGGTATGGAGATTGAACGCTTGATTCTTAGTCAAAGAGGTTTCTCTGACTCTGTGATTAATACTATGTTACAGGCTTGTAAATCTGTATCTAGGGAGATATATTATAGAGTCTGGAAGACTTATATTTCTTGGTGTCTTTCTCGTCATTTTTCCTGGCATTCTTTTAGAATTCCGAGAATTTTACAGTTTCTTCAGGATGGTTTGGATAAAGGTTTGTCTGCAAGTTCCTTGAAAGGACAAATCTCTGCTCTTTCTGTTCTTTTTCACAGAAAGATTGCTAATCTTCCTGATATTCATTGTTTTGTACAAGCTTTGGTTCGTATAAAACCTGTTATTAAGTCAATTTCTCCTCCTTGGAGTTTGAATTTGGTTCTGGGGGCTCTTCAAGCTCCTCCGTTTGAACCTATGCATTCATTGGACATTAAATTACTTTCTTGGAAAGTTTTGTTCCTTCTGGCTATCTCTTCTGCCAGAAGAGTTTCTGAATTATCTGCTCTTTCTTGTGAGTCTCCTTTTCTGATTTTTCACCAGGATAAGGCGGTGTTGCGAACTTCTTTTGAATTTTTACCTAAGGTTGTGAATTCCAACAACATTAGTAGAGAAATTGTGGTTCCTTCATTATGTCATAATCCTAAGAATTCTAAGGAGAAATCATTGCATTCTTTGGATGTAGTTAGAGCTTTGAAATATTATGCTGAAGCTACTAAGACTTTCCGAAAGACTTCTAGTCTATTTGTTATCTTTTCCGGTTCTAGGAAAGGTCAGAAGGCCTCTGCCATTTCTTTGGCATCTTGGTTGAAATCTTTAATTCATCATGCTTATGTGGAGTTGGGTAAAACTCCGCCTCAAAGGATTACAGCTCATTCTACTAGGTCAGTTTCTACTTCCTGGGCGTTTAGGAATGAAGCTTCGGTTAATCAGATTTGCAAAGCAGCAACTTGGTCTTCTTTGCATACTTTTACTAAATTCTACCATTTTGATGTGTTTTCTTCTTCTGAAGCTGTTTTTGGTAGAAAAGTACTTCAGGCAGCTGTTTCAGTTTGAATCTTCTGCTTATATTTTCAGTTTTTTTCATTATAAAATTTAATCTTTATTTTGGGTGTGGATTATTTTTCAGCGGAATTGGCTATCTTTATTTTATCCCTCCCTCTCTAGTGACTCTTGCGTGGAAAGATCCACATCTTGGGTAGTCATTATCCCATACGTCACTAGCTCATGGACTCTTGCTAATTACATGAAAGAAAACATAATTTATGTAAGAACTTACCTGATAAATTCATTTCTTTCATATTAGCAAGAGTCCATGAGGCCCACCCTTTTTGTGGTGGTTATAATTTTTTTGTATAAAGCACAATTATTCCAATTCCTTATTTTTTATGCTTTCGGACTTTTTTCTTATCACCCCACTTCTTGGCTATTCGTTAAACTGATTTGTGGGTGTGGTGAGGGGTGTATTTGTAGGCATTTTGAGGTTTGGGAAACTTTGCCCCTCCTGGTAGGAATGTATATCCCATATGTCACTAGCTCATGGACTCTTGCTAATATGAAAGAAATGAATTTATCAGGTAAGTTCTTACATAAATTATGTTTTTCTCATAAAATAGGCTGAATAGGGATGTTGCATAGGTGTGTATGAAATTGTCTCTCAGATTCTAGCATAATTAGCTAAAAATATTGGTAAAAAGCATACCTATGTAGGCTCAGGAGCAGCAATGCAATACTGAGAGCTAGCTGTTGATTGGTGGCTATACATATTTGTCTCTTCACATTGAATACCCCCAAACTGTCCCGATTTTTGCAGGACAGTCCCGATTGTAGGGGTCTGTCCGGCTGCTCTGGGAAGATTGACGTCTGTCCCGCATTGCACCATGCATTTTTAATTTAATTTATTTTTAAATTCTATTGGGCCCATACATGGTCATCACGTGACCACATGCTACCAATACACAGTCAGTGTTTTTTTGTGCATGTGACTGTGACTGCATGTGAATGTGTCTGCTCAGCTATATAGTTAGTGATCTGTAGTGTTCTCTGAACCGTTAGGCAGCATAAGTAAATTATTTGAAAGTTGTATACAGGGTTAAAGTTTTTGTGGGATTTTTATACTGCTCCAAATGCCTTTTTTTTCTACACAGAGCACTTAATACCTGCTAATATTCATTCTGCTGTCAGTTAAAATGTTTGCTTCAAGCAAAGTCTGCACACATTACCGGTTGCAGAATGGGGAGGAGGCTTGATGTGGTTACCTAGTAACAAAAGTCAGTTATCAGAGTGCTTATTCTTTTTTAAAAAACACTTCATGTGTGTTTTGTTCTGCCATTAGTTAAGCCCACTCTCCAGACACCATCCCTGCTCCGGCCCACCACATATCACACTTTTGCTCAGTGGGGGGGTTCCCTCTTTTGAATTTTGAAATGTTGGGAGGTATGACATTGGCTCACTCAACATGCATTGCTACTATGGAGTGGCAGGGGCGGACCTACCAGTGGTGCAGGTGGTGCCACTGCACTGAGGCCTGAGGGCTGGAAGGGGCCCACAGAGAGTTTGAATGAAAAATGTTAAAACGTGTGCTGCCTTTTTTTTTAATCTCTAACTGCTGCCCAGTCTGCTCATCGCCTAATGCATGTGCATTGAGCTCCCTACATAGTGAGCTGAGCAAAATGTTACCCAAAATGGACACAAAAAC